>NC_054562.1:4318154-4340654 GCF_017654505.1 Polyodon spathula
TAGGAACCGCGGAGCGCCGGAGCAAAGGGTCGCTGCCCGGGCCAGGGGCGCTAGCATGTGGGAGAATGGCGCGGAGTTCAGTAAACCCCAGGCCGTTAGCCATAAAATGCTAGCTAGATGCGACATGAGCGGTTAGTCCTCTTTTTCTTAATACAGTAAATATGAATATATAAAATAAATACATAAATAAATAAATACATAAATACACATTTAGGATTTTTTTGGGGCGGGGGGAGATATATAATCCTCAGATTTATTTACCTGAAGGAACTTGATAAATATCATGATTCCCCTGAAATTTTGGGACTTTTTTCGACTTGAAAAAAGAAACAAGGACCAGGGGTCACAAATGGAGATTAGAAAAAGGGGCATTCAGAACAGAAAATAGGAGACACTTTTTTACACAGAGAATTGTGAGGGTCTGGAATCAACTCCCCAGTAATGTTGTTGAAGCTGACACCCTGGGATCCTTCAAGAAGCTGCTTGATGAGATTCTGGGATCAATAAGCTACTAACAACCAAACGAGCAAGATGGTCCGAATGGCGTCCTCTCGTTTGTAAACTTTCTCGTGTTCTTAATCGTTAACTATGGAGTGCGTGACATCACAAGCACTTTAATATATTTCAAAGTGAGTTTGGTTACCATGGCATCACATGCCTGCAAGCACCTCGACTGTTTTCAAAACACGCTGTCCCTCGACCCAGGCGTGTTAAACGCAGCGGAACGGCGGGCACTCGGCTCTGCTCACACGGGTTGCAAATGGTTTAAAAGGAGATCGGTTTTTAAAGCAAACAAGAAAAACGCGTTATTAATAAATCAATACATGAATAAATGTAAATAAAATAAAAACGTTAAGCCGTGGGCGCGCACAGCCGTGCTGCCGGTTTGAAAGTTCTCTCTCACGGCGCTGCGCTCTGAGGGGTTAAATCAAAGCGCCGGTTTAATCTTTGCACGATCAAACGAGTCACTCTTCCCGAACGCTGCAAATCAAAAGCACTCGCTGGGATAGGTCGCGCTAAACCGTACAGTCACGCCCTCGCTTGCAACCAGCCAAGCGGTCCAGGGGCAGGTCTCGCTGCCCTTGTGACCGCACGAGCACTGTGTGCCCCTGCAGAGGGTTCAGTGTACCCCGCTGCACGCTGCGGACGGCGGGGCAGCTCTCTGGGTTATTCTCGTCAAGGTCAAAACCTAGCGGCTGTGTGTGGAGGAATCGTCATCTGAGTAAACTAAGGGCGTTGTGTACCTGTGTGTGTGTGTGTCCATTGTTTCTAGTCTCTACAAGAAAGAAAAGTATTTTGTTTGTTTGTGTACCTGCGTGATCCCCCATAAACATTCAACAGTGATGAATTTAGAAACACTAAACGAAACTTAATTCAATGACAAACATTTTTTCACAAGTCTTTTTCAATGTCTGCCTGTCTGTCTGCGTGCCCGTGCCCCTGTGCCTGTGTGTCTGTCTGCATGCCCCCGTCTGTCTGTCCGTGTGCTCCTGTGTGTCTGTCTGCGTGCCCCTGTGCTCCTGTGTGTCTGTCTGCGTGCCCCTGTGCTCCTGTCTGTCTGTCTGCGTGCTCCTGTGCTCCTGTGTGTCTGTCTGCGTGCCCCTGTGCTCCTGTGTGTCTGTCTGCGTGCCCCTGTGCTCCAGTGTGTCTGTCTGCGTGCCCCCGTGTGTCTGTCTGTGTCTGCTGCCCCAGTGTGTCTGTCTGCGTGCCCCTGTGCTCCTGTGTGTCTGTCTGCGTGCCCCTGTGCTCCTGTGTGTCTGTCTGCGTGCCCCCGTGTGTCTGTCTGCGTGCCCCTGTGCTCCTGTGTGTCTGTCTGCGTGCCCTAGTGTGTCTGTCTGCGTGCCCCTGTGCTCCTGCGCGTCTGTCTGCGTGCCCCAGTGTGTCTGTCTGCGTGCTCCTGTGCTCCTGTGTGTCTGTCTGCGTGCCCCAGTGTGTCTGTCTGCGTGCTCCTGTGCCCCTGTGTGTCTGTCTGCGTGCCCCAGTGTGTCTGTCTGCGTGCCCTGTGCTCCTGTGTGTCTGTCTGCGTGCCCCTGTGCAGTGTCCTGTCTGCGTGCCCCCGTGCCCCTGTGTGTCTGTCCCTGTGCCCCTGTGTGTCTGTCTGCGTGCCCCTGTGTGTCTGTCTGCGTGCCCCTGTGCTCCTGTGTGTCTGTCTGCGTGCCCCAGTGTGTCTGTCTGCGTGCCCCTGTGCTCCTGTGTGTCTGTCTGCGTGCTCCTGTGTGTCTGTCTGCGTGCTCCTGTGTGTCTGTCTGCGTGCTCCTGTGCTCCTGTGTGTCTGTCTGCGTGCCCCAGTGTGTCTGTCTGCGTGCCCCTGTGCCCCAGTGTGTCTGTCTGCGTGCCCCAGTGTGTCTGTCTGCGTGCCCCTGTGTGTCTGTCTGCGTGCCCCTGTGCTCCTGTGTGTCTGTCTGCGTGCCCCCGTGCTCCTGTGTGTCTGTCTGCGTGCCCCTGTGCTCCTGTGTGTCTGTCTGCGTGCCCCTGTGTGTCTGTCTGCGTGCCCCTGTGCTCCTGTGTGTCTGTCTGCGTGCCCCTGTGCGTCTGTCTGCGTGCCCCCGTGTGTCTGTCTGCGTGCCCCTGTGCTCCTGTGTGTCTGTCTGCGTGCCCCAGTGTGCTCCTGTGTGTCTGTCTGCGTGCCCCTGTGCCCCTGTGTGTCTGTCTGCGTGCCCCTGTGTGTGTCTGTCTGCGTGCCCCTGTGCTCCTGTGTGTCTGTCTGCGTGCCCCTGTGTGTCTGTCTGCGTGCCCCAGTGTGTCTGTCTGCGTGCCCCTGTGCTCCTGTGTGTCTGTCTGCGTGCCCCAGTGCGTCCGTCTGCGTGCCCCCGTGCTCCTGTCTGTCTGTCTGGGTGCCCCTGTGCTCCTGTGTGTCTGTCTGTGTGCCCCTGTGCTCCTGTGTCAACGAGGCTTGTTTACTCATATCTCCATCCCCCTCCCCCCCCCAGGCCATGGTGGTCTTAACCAACTAGGCGGAATGTTTGTGAACGGACGGCCTCTGCCGGAGGTGATCCGCCAGCGCATTGTGGACATGGCGCAGCAGGGCGTGCGGCCCTGTGACATCTCTCGCCAGCTACGCGTCAGTCACGGCTGTGTCAGCAAGATACTGGGCAGGTGAGCCACGGGGGGACTGAGAGAATGGAGGGAGAGAGAGAGGAACTGGGGGGGCTGAGAGAGAGGGGGGAGGAAGTAATGGTCATTTAGCAGCACCCGGGGGACCCGTCCGCTGGGAGGAGGAGGGGGTAAGTGGGAATACTGGGCAGGTCCTGCACCTGGGAGACTGGCAGAGGGGGGGGAGAGAGAGAGAGATAGAGAGAGAGAGAGAGATTGAACTGTGAAGAACAAAACCCTACGTTTAATACTTTATCAGTATCTGGGAGACTTGGGGAAAGTCCTGAAAACACTAACTAGCCCCCCCCCCCCCCCCCCCCCCCCCCCCCCCCCGAAAGATACTATGATACTCTGTCCTTCGTGAGGGTTTTGGTGGCCCTCATTAGAACAAGCATCAAACCGGGGGTGATTGGCGGCTCCAAGCCCAAGGTGGCCACGCCCAAAGTGGTGGACAAGATCGCCGAGTACAAGCGCCAGAATCCCACGATGTTCGCGTGGGAGATCCGGGACCGGCTCCTGGCGGAGGGGGTGTGCGACAGCGACACGGTGCCCAGCGTGAGCTCCGTCAACCGGATCATCAGAACCAAAGTGCAGCAACCCTTCATTCTGCCCCTGGAGGGCAAGGACTTGAACCCCGGACATAGCCTGAGTGAGCATTACTGTTATTATTATTATTATTATTATTATTATTATTATTATTATTATTATTATTAATGAGTCATTTAGCAGATGCTGTTATCCAGAGCGACTCACAGAGACTAGGGGGGTGAACTCTGCTTCATCAACGACTGCTGCTGCTGCAGAGTCTCTTCCAATAGGACCTCGTTTGTTTTGCGTCTCATGCGAAGGACGGAGCACAAGGAGGTTCAGTGACTCGGGGTCACACACAGCGAGTCAGGGGCTGAGCTGGGATTTGAATCTCTGGGTATCAAGCACCTTTCTTTAACCACGGGACCCCCGAGCCTCATACCAGCAGGGCGGCGCCACACTGGAGCCCAGGGAATGCATGAGAGCCTCATATGAGGACAGGCAATTTGTTCTCCACATAAAGCAATGCTGAGGGAACACGGAAATGCTTTGCAGCTTGGAACCTGGTTTCAGGAGACTGGGGCTCAGGCTGCTGCACGGCACTCCAGGCAGGGAGACTCGGGGGTTTGATACAGCCCCTCAAACCAGGTCTCCCGGTGGTCTCCTGGAAGCAGGATTCAAGCCAAAAGGGTTAAGCTTATAGTGAAACCAGGATTGGATCAAACTGCTGTGCAACAGGAGTCTTATTACCATCCCTGCAATCATAATAATAATAATCATATTAATAAAAGGGATGTTAGGAAGACAGATTCCTGTTTTACTACCACCTTGATTAGCCACAGTGTGTAGAGATAGCAAGCTCAGGTGTGTCTGATTAATAGCCACATTTTTATTGGCTGAACTCTGGTCAGCCTCTTGGTGATGTCATTAAGAATCATTACAACGTGGTTTTGATGAAGCGAAGTTGCCTCAAACATATATTGCCTCAAATCTATATGAGTTTAATAATCACACCTGAGCTTGTTACCTAGACACACTGGAGTTAGTAAAACCTGGAGTGGGTGACACTGCTGTGCAGTACTGTGACCTGGACATGTGTTACCTAACACCGTGCACCCCCAAAGTACCCCACCTGCATGTGGGTGACAACCGGTGGCAAGTACTTCCTAACCCCCCCCCCCCCCCCCCCCCAGCACCCCCCCCCCCCCCCAGCTCCGCAGTGACCCCCCCAGAGTCACCCCACTCCGACTCGCTCGGCTCCACCTACTCCATCAACGGCCTGCTGGGCATCGCGCACACGGGGGGAGAGGGCAAGAGGAAGCACGAGGACAGTGAGTATCACACAGCTGTCTGTGTTTACAATGCTTCCCTATGCTGTCTGTGCTTTCACTCTCCCTCTCTGTGCTTTACAATCCGGTGCTTCGACAATGCTATGCTAAGACCCCTTCTTGCTTAATCAATGTGACCCTATGCTTTACCAGACCTCTCTGTGCTTTACAATGCTTCCCTATGCTTTACCAGACCTCTCTGTGCTTTACAATGCTTCCCTATGCTTTACCACACCTCTCTGTGCTTTACAATGCTTCCCTATGCTTTACCATACCTCTCTGTGCTTTACAATGCTTCCCTATGCTTTACCATACCTCTCTGTGCTTTACAATGCTTCCCTATGCTTTACCATACCTCTCTGTGCTTTACAATGCTCCCCTATGCTTTACCAGACCTCTCTGTGCTTTACAATGCTTCCCTATGCTTTACCATACCTCTCTGTGCTTTACAATGCTTCCCTATGCTTTACCAGACCTCTCTGTGCTTTACAATGCTTCCCTATGCTTTACCAGACCTCTCTGTGCTTTACAATGCTTCCCTATGCTTTACCAGACCTCTCTGTGCTTTACAATGCTTCCCTATGCTTTACCATACCTCTCTGTGCTTTACAATGCTTCCCTATGCTTTACCAGACCTCTCTGTGCTTTACAATGCTTCCCTATGCTTTACCATACCTCTCTGTGCTTTACAATGCTTCCCTATGCTTTACCACACCTCTCTGTGCTTTACAATGCTTCCCTATGCTTTACCAGACCTCTCTGTGCTTTACAATGCTTCCCTATGCTTTACCATACCTCTCTGTGCTTTACAATGCTTCCCTATGCTTTACCAGACCTCTCTGTGCTTTACAATGCTTCCCTATGCTTTACCAGACCTCTCTGTGCTTTACAATGCTTCCCTATGCTTTACCAGACCTCTCTGTGCTTTACAATGCTTCCCTATGCTTTACCAGACCTCTCTGTGCTTTACAATGCTTCCCTATGCTTTACCAGACCTCTCTGTGCTTTACAATGCTTCCCTGTGCTTTACCAGACCCTCTCTGTGCTTTACAATGCTTCCCTATGCTTTACCAGACCTCTCTGTGCTTTACAATGCTTCCCTATGCTTTACCAGACCTCTCTGTGCTTTACAATGCTTCCCTATGCTTTACCAGACCTCTCTGTGCTTTACAATGCTTCCCTATGCTTTACCATACCTCTCTGTGCTTTACAATGCTTCCCTATGCTTTACCAGACCTCTCTGTGCTTTACAATGCTTCCCTATGCTTTACCAGACCTCTCTGTGCTTTACAATGCTTCCCTATGCTTTACCAGACCTCTCTGTGCTTTACAATGCTTCCCTATGCTTTACCAGTACCTCTCTGTGCTTTACAATGCTTCCCTATGCTTTACCAGACCTCTCTGTGCTTTACAATGCTTCCCTATGCTTTACCAGACCTCTCTGTGCTTTACAATGCTTCCCTATGCTTTACCAGACCTCTCTGTGCTTTACAATGCTTCCCTATGCTTTACCAGACCTCTCTGTGCTTTACAATGCTTCCCTATGCTTTACCAGACCTCTCTGTGCTTTACAATGCTTCCCTATGCTTTACCAGACCTCTCTGTGCTTTACAATGCTTCCCTATGCTTTACCAGACCTCTCTGTGCTTTACAATGCTTCCCTATGCTTTACCATACCTCTCTGTGCTTTACAATGCTTCCCTATGCTTTACCAGACCTCTCTGTGCTTTACAATGCTTCCCTATGCTTTACCAGACCTCTCTGTGCTTTACAATGCTTCCCTATGCTTTACCAGACCTCTCTGTGCTTTACAATGCTTCCCTATGCTTTACCAGACCTCTCTGTGCTTTACAATGCTTCCCTATGCTTTACCAACCATCGGTGCTTTACAATCTTCCCTATGCCTTTACCTCTCTGTGCTTTACAATGCTTCCCTATGCTTTACCAGACCTCTCTGTGCTTTACAATGCTTCCCTATGCTTTACCACACCTCTCTGTGCTTTACAATGCTCCCTATGCTTTACCAGACCTCTCTGTGCTTTACAATGCTTCCCTATGCTTTACCAGACCTCTCTGTGCTTTACAATGCTTCCCTATGCTTTACCATACCTCTCTGTGCTTTACAATGCTTCCCTATGCTTTACCAGACCTCTCTGTGCTTTACAATGCTTCCCTGTGCTTTACCAGACCTCTCTGTGCTTTACAATGCTTCCCTATGCTTTACCAGACCTCTCTGTGCTTTACAATGCTTCCCTATGCTTTACCAGACCTCTCTGTGCTTTACAATGCTTCCCTATGCTTTACCAGACCTCTCTGTGCTTTACAATGCTTCCCTGTGCTTTACCAGACCTCTCTGTGCTTTACAATGCTTCCCTATGCTTTACCACACCTCTCTGTGCTTTACAATGCTTCCCTGTGCTTTACCAGACCTCTCTGTGCTTTACAATGCTTCCCTATGCTTTACCATACCTCTCTGTGCTTTACAATGCTTCCCTATGCTTTACCAGACCTCTCTGTGCTTTACAATGCTTCCCTATGCTTTACCAGACCTCTCTGTGCTTTACAATGCTTCCCTATGCTTTACCATACCTCTCTGTGTTTTACAATGCTTCCCTATGCTTTACCAGACCTCTCTGTGCTTTACAATGCTTCCCTATGCTTTACCAGACCTCTCTGTGCTTTACAATGCTTCCCTATGCTTTACCAGACCTCTCTGTGCTTTACAATGCTTCCCTATGCTTTACCACACCTCTCTGTGCTTTACAATGCTTCCCTATGCTTTACCAGACCTCTCTGTGCTTTACAATGCTTTCCCTATGCTTTACCAGACCTCTCTGTGCTTTACATGCTTCCCTATGCTTTACCATACCTCTCTGTGCTTTACAATGCTTCCCCAAGCTTTACCATACCTCTCTGTGCTTTACAATGCTTCCCTATGCTTTACCACACCTCTCTGTGCTTTACAATGCTTCCCTATGCTTTACCAGACCTCTCTGTGCTTTACAATGCTTCCCTATGCTTTACCAGACCTCTCTGTGCTTTACAATGCTTCCCTATGCTTTACCAGACCTCTCTGTGCTTTACAATGCTTCCCTATGCTTTACCAGACCTCTCTGTGCTTTACAATGCTTCCCTGTGCTTTACCAGCCCTCTCTGTGCTTTACAATGCTTCCCTATGCTTTACCATCCCTCTCTGTGCTTTACAATGCTTCCCTATGCTTTACCATACCTCTCTGTGCTTTACAATGCTTCCCTATGCTTTACCAGACCTCTCTGTGCTTTACAATGCTTCCCTATGCTTTACCAGACCTCTCTGTGCTTTACAATGCTTCCCTATGCTTTACCAGACCTCTCTGTGCTTTACAATGCTTCCCTATGCTTTACCAGACCTCTCTGTGCTTTACAATGCTTCCCTATGCTTTACCAGACCTCTCTGTGCTTTACAATGCTTCCCTATGCTTTACCATACCTCTCTGTGCTTTACAATGCTTCCCTATGCTTTACCAGACCTCTCTGTGCTTTACAATGCTTCCCTATGCTTTACCAGACCTCTCTGTGCTTTACAATGCTTCCCTATGCTTTACCATACCTCTCTGTGCTTTACAATGCTTCCCTATGCTTTACCAGACCTCTCTGTGCTTTACAATGCTTCCCTATGCTTTACCAGACCTCTCTGTGCTTTACAATGCTTCCCTATGCTTTACCAGACCTCTCTGTGCTTTACAATGCTTCCCTATGCTTTACCAGACCTCTCTGTGCTTTACAATGCTTCCCTCTGCTTTACCAGACCTCTCTGTGCTTTACAATGCTTCCCTATGCTTTACCAGACCTCTCTGTGTTTTACAATGCTTCCCTATGCTTTACCAGACCTCTCTGTGCTTTACAATGCTTCCCTATGCTTTACCAGACCTCTCTGTGCTTTACAATGCTTCCCTGTGCTTTACCAGACCTCTCTGTGTGCTTTACAATGCTTCCCTGTGCTTTACCAGACCTCTCTGTGCTTTACAATGCTTCCCTGTGCTTTACCAGACCTCTCTGTGCTTTACAATGCTTCCCTATGCTTTACCAGACCTCTCTGTGCTTTACAATGCTTCCCTGTGCTTTACCATACCTCTCTGTGCTTTACAATGCTTCCCTGTGCTTTACCAGACCTCTCTGTGCTTTACAATGCTTCCCTATGCTTTACCAGACCTCTCTGTGCTTTACAATGCTTCCCTGTGCTTTACCAGACCTCTCTGTGCTTTATGCTACCCTATGCTTTACAATGCTTCCCTGTGCTTTACCAGACCTCTCTGTGCTTTACAATGCTTCCCTATGCTTTACCAGACCTCTCTGTGCTTTACAATGCTTCCCTATGCTTTACCAGACCTCTCTGTGCTTTACAATGCTTCCCTATGCTTTACCATACCTCTCTGTGCTTTTACAATGCTTCCCTATGCTTTACCAGTCCTCTCTGTGCTTTGCAATGCTTCCCTATGCTTTACCAGACCTCTCTGTGCTTTACAATGCTTCCCTGTGCTGTGCTTTTACTGTGGGAAACCTTTATAAAGTTGAGTACCATCCATCCATCCATCTATCTGTCTGTCTCTATCCATCTATCTCTCCCTCCCTTCCTCTGTCCTCTCTGTTCCTGACTGCCCTCCGTCTCTCTCGCAGGTGATCAGGAGAGCTGCCGTTTGAGTGTGGACTCCCAGGGCAGTGTGGGTAGCGCCCCTCGGAAGCAGCTCCGCGGGGAGCCCCCCTTCTCCGGCACGCTGGACTGTGGCTTCAACAGACATCCCTATCCCCCTGAGGCCTTCGCATCAGCCAATCACAGCAAGGCTGAGCAGGTAGGAGCCCCGCCCCACAGCGCACAGGAACACAACCTCAACCGGCCAGCTAAGCCTTTGAAATGCATTTCAAAAGATGTTCCCCAATAGGGCATAATCGAGGCTACTGGACACTGTGGTGTACTCCCACTAGATATACCCTGCTTCTGGTATAAACATTTTTACATACAGAAACATTGAGAATATATCTTTCAACCAGAATCTCTGATCAGGCACCTATAGCGTGGCCTCTGGACAGCGGTCAGAACTCGGCACTAAAGCGATACTCATCTCAGACGTGGCTGTTTTTCCCCCAGGCTTATGAAAAACAGACTTTTGATGTTTTAGTTGTTAGTATTTTTAATTAAGGTTTCACATTCTAGTTTAATTGTTGCTTGCCATGAAAAGCGCTGTACAAAAATACATGGATTCATTAGAGGGGTCAGAAATATCCAATCACCTGCAGGACTCACAGAGCGCTTCTGTGGTGTTCCAGACTGAGAGGAGAAGTCGTCGAATTCTCCCTAACCCCCTCTCCCCTCTCCCCCAGGCTCTGTACCCCCTCTCCTTGCTAAACAGCAGCATCGAGGATGGTAAGCTCTCCGGCACTGCCATTGGTCGAAATCTCAGCGCCCATCAGGGATATTCCATGGTATCAGGTAAGAGTTGCCGTAGCGACAGACATCAATCAACAAACAAGCACATACCCAGGCACGCAGAACCTCACACACACACACACCGTACAGGCAGACAGACAGACAGACAGACAGACACACAATCTAACGCTCTTCAGTATCAAACACATATCATGCAAAGTAAGCCATTAATCAGTGAGCTCTGAAATAAATCACATTAAGTAGGACCGCGACGAACTTATTTAGTGTAAGTCCCGACCCTTAGTCTGAGAGTAACGTGTTCGTCACACTACGGTCAGGTCCAAAATGATTGTCTAGGTACTAGTTCGCGGGTCACACATGATCCATTGTTCGAGTGCCTAATCACGACTAATACATTTGAGAGATCAACTTTGGTCCTTGCTAGTGTACGACAACGTTGTACCATCAAGAGTCCCGCAAGGTAGGGTTACAGCTGGGACAAATAAATGGTCGCGCCTATCAATTCGAGAGGAGCATGTGGGGGTTTTGTTTGGGTTGGCGAAAAAAATTTGAAAAGTTTTCCCCCCCCACCCCCAGTCAAGGTTAGTGTAATAGGTTGTAGAGTAGTAAACTAGAAAAATAAAATTTTTAAATCAGAACACAAATTTGGTATACACATATATATATATATATATATATATATATATATAATATAAGTATATATATTGGGATATAATATATATTGGGTTTCATTTCATCTCATCTCTCTTCATCTCTGGCGCCCGCAGACTACCACAGCGCCCCCTTGTGCATGAAGCAGGAATCCTCCTCGTCCTCCACCTCGGAAGCAGCACACGCAGGCTCCTCCCCCCACGGGCTGCCAAACCCCGCCCTGCTGGAGCTGCAGCCAACCCAGGCTGCAGTCTCTATGAATGGCTCTGCCCACATGTGCCCCTTCAACGCGTTCACACCACACCCGCCCCACACGCCTCTGTACGGGCAGATCAGCACTCAGCCCCTCCTGGCAGGTAAGAGCTGGGCAGCGGGACCCTCACCCAGTCACTCAGAGCTGCACCAAACCAGGGTCCCATTACCAGGGTCCAGCTCTCCGCAGGCCAGGGGCGCCGCTGTCCAGCGGAGTGAGGAGAGAACAGCAGCTGGGGTTTAAGTGGATCGCTGTTCTGCACAGAGTCATGAATAAGACAAGCAGTGATCACCAGAAACCCACGCAGCTGTTTCTTCACTCATTTCACTGTGAGGGCTGGGTTGCATCAATATCAGGGTCTAGTGCTGATTATTATAGAGACATTTCAGAGGGCTGGATCTCGTCAATATCAGGGACTAGTGCTGTATATTATAAAGACATTTCAGAGGGCTGTGTCTCATCAATATCAGGGTCATCAATATCAGAGGGCTGGTCTAGTCTAGTGCTGTATATTATAAAGACATTTCAGAGGGCTGGATCTCATCAACATCAGGGTCTAGTGCTGTATATTATAAAGACATTTCAGAGGGCTGTGTCTCATCAATATCAGAGTCTAGTGCTGATTATTATAGAGACATTTCAGAGAGCTGGATCTCATCAACATCAGGGTCTAGTGCTGTATATTATAAAGACATGCATTACAGTGGTGATATTGTGTATGTTATACACGCTCTCTGTGTTCCTGCAGGTCGGGACATGGTGGGCTCCACTCTCCCGGGGTACCCCCCCCACATCCCCAGCAGCGGGCAGAGCGCGTACAGCATGGTGGCAGGTAAAGAGTTAATACAAAGAGTGTCCCCTAGAACAAGCACAACACAGTGTGATACAGCACAGTGACAGCATGGGAAAACATAGGGAAGCATTGTAAAGCACAGAGGTCTGATAAAGCATAGGGAAGCATTGCAAAGCACAGAGAGGTCTGGTAAAGCATAGGGAAGCATTGCAAAGCACAGAGAGGTCTGGTAAAGCATAGGGAAGCATTGTAAAGCACAGAGAGGTCTGGTAAAGCATAGGCAAGCATTGTAAAGCACAGAGAGGTCTGGTAAAGCATAGGGAAGCATTGTAAAGCACAGAAAGGTGTGGTAAAGCACAGGGAAGCACTGTAAAGCACAGAGAGGTCTGGTAAAGCATAGGGAAGCATTGTAAAGCACAGAGAGGTCTGGTAAAGCATAGGGAAGCATTGTAAAGCACAGAGAGGTCTGGTAAAGCATAGGGAAGCATTGTAAAGCACAGAGAGGTCTGGTAAAGCATAGGGAAGCATTGTAAAGCACAGAGAGGTGTGGTAAAGTATAAGGGGTGGGGAGCTGCTAAGCTGGAGTGCAAAAATATTGTGGTAAACTTTTCCAAGGGGAGCGAAAGGAGAGAGAAAGGGAGTCAGCCGGCTCTCCTCGGCTCCCTTGTTTTCTCTTTTCTGCTGTAGTTTATTAACTTGAACCAGTTCAGGAAAGCTGGCTGGCGAGTTAATCAGTACCTACCCGCCTGCGATCGCAGAGACAGGACCGCGGTTTCGGGGATCACCGGCTCCGACCAATCATAGCCGGCCTGCTTGTTGACAGCACGTTGTCATGGAAATGAAGGGGCCGCAGGGTTCCATTTCGGGAGGGGGGTTGGGTACCTGCCCTTTGAAGCGCGAAATTAGTCTGATTTCTTTTTGCGGGAGGGGAAGGTGGGGGGGGTTATACACCAGAACTCACAGAGGGTGACTTTCAATCTCTTCTAATTAATTACCAATTAAATATTGGAATGTTTAAAAAGAAAGGAGGGAGGGTGCTGGAAGGGAGGGGGGAGGAGGGTGCAGGGAGGGGAAAGGAGGGTGCAGGGAGGGACGGAGGGAGGAGGGCGCTGGAAGGGAGGGGGGAGGAGGGTGCAGGGAGGGAGGAAGTAGTCGTAAAGACTTGGCTGCACGCATCACTTCTCCACTGGATTTGACCCCCCAGCTCTCCAGCAAGCAGGGAATGATGAATGCCCTTTTACAAGGAAAGCAACTGAACTGTTCCCTTCGTCTGAGAGCCGAGCCTCAAGCAGCGACTGAGGAAACACACCTTGACACACTCACAAGACACCACGAGCTACCCGAATGCAAGCAGCGACTGAGAAAAACACACACACACACGCACACACACACACACACATGCCTCTCCTGAGCCCGACGTGCAGACAGGCCCCTGAGAAACACCAACACACACACACACGCACACACACACACACACACAGAGGAGCCGAGTGCAAGCAGGGACTGAGAAACACACACACACACACACACACACAGAGGAGCCGAGTGCAAGCAGGGACTGAGAAACACACACACACACACACACACAACACACACACACACACACACAGAGGAGCCGAGTGCAAGCAGGGACTGAGAAACACACACACGCACACACACACACACACACACAGAGGAGCCGAGTGCAAGCAGGGACTGAGAAACACACACACGCACACACACACACACACACCCGCACACACACACACCGAGCTCACGTTCGTCCCTGACTCTTTGTGGCGTGGACGCACACACACACCACACACACACACGAAGTGGGTAGTGTCCGACTCGCTCACGGTTCGTCCCTGACATCTTGCGTTGTGTGGTAGTGTGCGACTCCACGGCTCTGGACGTTAACACCGTGTGTGTGTGTGTGTGTGTGTGGTGTCTCCTCACGGCTCCGAGTTCAGGTCCCTGAAACTCTAAAAAAACACACACACGACACACACACACACACACACACACACACACACTCTCCTCGACTCAGCTGTTCGTCCCCGCTGACTCTTTAACACACACACACACGCACACGCACACACACCTCCACGAGAGGGACCGAGTCGTCCCAGGGAACTCCTTTATGTGGTGTGTCACGTGTCGTGTGTGTGTGTGCACGACTCACCACGAGGACTGAGTGTTTCTTTTGTGTGTCAGAGGACTGACTCTCTAAACACACACAAACACGCACACACACACACATTGTGTGACTGATAGGAGTCCGAGTGCAAGGTCCGATGAGAAACAAACACACACACACACACACACAGTTTTTCTGTTGGTTCCCCAGGCAGTGAGTATTCATACTAGACAAGACCCGAGTTCAACAATTTTAACACTAATAACAACAACACCAGTGGCATTAGTGATTCATATTGACAGCCTGCTCTCTTTCCTCTTGGTTTCCCAGGCAGTGACAATTCATAGTAGACAAGATCTGTGTTGAATAATAATAATGATAATGATAACAGCTATTGACAGCCTGCTCTCTCCCCTCTCTCCCCAGGCAGCGAGTACTCCAGCACTGCCTACTCTCACTCCCCCTACACCTCCTACAGCGATGCCTGGAGGTTCACCAACTCAGGGATCCTCGGTAAGACTCAGCCAGGCTCGAGAGCTCCTCGCTGGGGAGCGAGGGAGAGCAGCCCCCTCAGATCAGACTGTTTGGGCCAGGGGGGGGGGTGTAAGAGCTCTGGTTCGATTGGTGACATTGAGAAAAAAATGAGAAAGACTTCTAGTCAAAATGTTTGCCATTGAATTTACACCGAAGACGCTGAGAAAGACTTCTAGTGGAAACGTTTGCCATTGAATTTATTTCTTTTAGCGTTTCTAAACTGTGATTATAACCGAATCCGGACTGTCACTAACCCCGCCTCTCTACCTCCCCCCACAGGCTCACCCTATTACTACAGCTCCGCCCCCCGGACCACCCCTCCCTCCACTGCGGCCGCCGCATACGACCACCTGTAGTCGCCACGGAAACTGCAATTCCACAATCAGCGGGATAGGAAACCAGGAGCAACACAAACCCCACCCCCCCTTATAAAAAAAGGCGACACGGCCAGGATCGGCCCTTGTGTTAACAGAGTGCTTCTGGAGCAACGAAACAAACTTTTAAAACCCGTTTTTGAGAGCGGCCCGGGATCGCAACGAGAAAACTGACCATTCGGTTGACCTACGACCGGTCACTATGTCTGAAACCCGGCTGTTTCGTGCGAAACCGCTTTGCAAAACAAATAAATGAATAAATAAATATATAAACCAAGTTTGTGGGGTGCGTATGTCTTGACCCGCCCCTCCCTCTGTCCCTCCCTCCCTCCTTAATTCTGTATTTATGAACAAAAATTTGGAATCGGAGAGAGAGAGTGGAGAAAACTGTCTGTATCTGTTAACTGTTGAAAGGCTTGCTTGAGTCGTATTACACTTTGCTCAGACTTTTATTGATTTAACATAACCCTGAAATACACTGCAGGGGACCAGTGGACCTGATCTAGTTAGTTCAGTCACCACAGTGATGGGAATGAGACTCCCGGGGCACAGCAGTGTGATCCAGTCCTGGTTTCACTAAGAGTTTAATCATAAGACACACCTGAGCTTGTTTTTCTAGTCGTCGCCAATGGTTTTTTACCCCAGTTCTCTCCCCAGTTTGGAATGCCCAATTACTATTTTGATTCTGGTTCACTCCTGCAACCCCCTGGCGACTCGGGAAACGGAGACTGGAGTGTGCGTCCTCTGAAACGTGCTCCTGCCAATCAGTCATCATTCGCCACCAGACCTATAATGCCGGAGGACAGCACAGATCTGAATAGGGTTAGGGTTAGGGTTAGGGTTAGGGTTAGGGTTAGGGTTAGATCTGAATAGCTCCACTGCAGAACCGCAGGCGTCCTATCAGCCACAGGGGGGCTCTGGTGCGCAGTGAGCCGTGTATTCCCTGCCGACACGGTCGGCGATGACACAGCCTGGACTGGAACCTGCGATCTCCAGGCTGTAGGGTGCATCCTGCACTCCACGCCAAGCGCCTTCACTGGGTCTGCACACCTGAGCTTGATAACGAGACACACTGGGGCTCATCAAGCTGGTAGTAAAACCTGGACTGGCTGACTTTGCTGTGCAACAGGAGTTCCCAGCCCTGTGTTGAGGATGTTTCTGACAGGCAGTCTTGCTAGTTTGGTGTAAATACTGGAAACGAGACGAATAGAGAAAATGTGTCCTCGAACCGCCCTGCTTAGGTGTGAGACACACTAGAAGTTCTTATTAAGTCTTAAAAGCTGTTGTTGAAATGACCCAAGAGCTCGTCCACTCCCAAACATGGCTGTTTGTTTGTTTGTTTGTTTTTTTCTTCTTGTTTATATTTCGATGGATGTAAATAAATGATTTCTATAAGAAGTATTTTAATTAAAATAAAGCATGTTATGAATCAGCCGCTGTGGTGTGTTCTTATTGTTCTGTGTGTGTGTGAGTGCGTGAGAGTGTGTGCGTGAGTGAGTGTGTGTCGTGCGTGAGTGTGTGTGTGTGTGTGAGCGCGTGAGTGCGTGTGTGCATGAGTGATAGAGTGTGAGTGTGCGGGGTGGGGGGATAAAAGCGTTCCTCTCTTACTTTTTTTTAAATAAGCAACCAAGGGGGGTCATGATGCACAGGGGGGGTGGGTTGCTGAATGTTTTTAAGAGGATACAGGATGCAGCTTGGTGCTGGTGTTCCTGAAATTCCGGTGCTAATCCTGATGGTTGCCAATACATCGTGTAGAGAAAGCATCACGATTGATCCCTACACACGCTGTGAATCGGTACAGCCCTAGCTGTGACTACACTTCCCAGCATGCCTCTTCACCTGCAGCAGGGGTGAGGAAGCTGTAGTTCTTAACAATGCAGACCAGACATGGGGGTCAGCTATATAATTATAATTACAGCAGTACACTTCGAACTGAAGTTTCATTATGAAACACCCTGGAGACACTGAAGTGTCTCTGATCATTGAGGACATGTGGACCCTCTTATCGGCTCCAGTATTCACACAGAATCAATACAGCCCCACCCCCTTCCTTTTCATTATTATTATTATTATTATTATTATTATTATTATTATTATTATTATTATTTGGCAACTTACAGGTGTTACAGAACAGCACAGGGTTCCAGTGCAAGCTTCATATTTAAACACAGTGTAGTTTACAGTAAGTGCAAATAATAATAATAATACTGCTGGAATACAATATGAACTAGGATGCAGCCAGTCAGGATCACAGCGAGTTATATCTGCAGTGACAGATTAGCAGTGCAATAGTGCAAGGATAGCGCATCGGCTGAGGATCCAGCAAGGTGGTGCTGAGGGCAGGAGAGTCCAGTGCAGAGCAGGAGGGGCAGAGCAGGAGATCTGCAAGCGCAGTCTGCCTCGGAGGCGGTGGAACGGAAGGCAGCGAGAGACGGACCGGTCCAGAGGCTCTCTGCTCTGGTTCCCTCCCTGGCCCCGGATTGAAGGGGTGGAGAGGGGCAGGGATACAGTATTCCTGGGCATTATGCAGTCTTACAAAAAGCACCTCCCTTGAGCTGTAACAGTTTTTGTAAATGGGATTAATGGCGGTAATCCAATAAGGAACTGCCCCACTGCGGGACATAATGAAAGCAGATTTAATCCACCTTGACTGACTGGGACCCTGCTGGGTGGAGGGGGGGTATAGGCTACACACCCTGCCTGACTGACTGTTCTCTCTTCAGTGTAAATTCAATGGCAAACGTTTCCACTAGAAGCCTTTCTCAGTGTCTTCAGTTTGACAAACGTTTCTCAATGACGTTGAAGACATTTTAGGAAAAAAAAAAAAACCCTCTGGTCGAAACGATTGTCTATGTTGGTTCAAGGAATACAAAAAGTATTTGCTGTAGAATAATATATAAATAAATAAATAAATGATTTTTCTATGAAAGTCTAGCGGGTGTCGTCATAACAAGAGGAGACGCGTTCTGGAACGAGAGAGGCCCATCAGGGCGCGCCCCTCCTTAGCACCCGGTTCCCAGTAAGAGCCCAGTAGCAGACCAGTCTGACAGGTTACTGGTCTCCAGCAAATCGTTGCGTACAAACCCCGTCGTGCTGCCTGAGCAGGAGACTCGGTAACTCCAGCACAGCTACACCGCTAAAACACAAGCCGCGCATTTCAACGAAGAGAGACTGCTGGGGATGCATTAAATACATACATGCACGAAAGAGACCAAAACAGACAGATACAGAGACAAAATAAAACGGGCAAACACAGCACGGCTAGTCCGGCAATTAATAATAATAATATAATAATAATCATCTAATAATAATAATAAATAATAATAATAATAATAATAATTAGGACTCCCATTGCACAGCAGTGTAAGCCATCCTGGTTTTACATTCATTCTGTGGGTTTATTATTCATTAGTATATACCTGCACAGCTTCTGTTTAAACTCTGCGATTTCCTACACCCCTCCAAACACAGAATGAAATGAAAGGAGGAAGTCGCTGATCCTGAAAGCACGCACATCTGTTTAAGCTCGCTGTTATTTTCAGCCACTAGGAGACTTTCGTGCATGTTGAGGAAGTCGCTGATCCTGAAAGCACGCACATCTGTTTAATCTCGCTGTTATTTTCTGCCTCGCCTGGTTTTATTTGCAATTATCTCTCTCTCATTATAATCGGCTATAACGAGGTTCCGCTCGGCGACGCCCCGCTTCGCACCTGGATTTTGAGCCGGGGAAGAGAGCCCGCAGCCCGCGTGATGTACTCTTAATGCCAATTGCCTCCGCTGAGACAAGCAAGGCTTACCTTCCGTTATAACTCTTCGCGTGAGAAGTTTTAAAATAAAATATAATACAGAAACAAAAAAAAAAAAAAAACGATAAAAAAAATAATAATAATAAAAAAACACTCATGTTAAAAAGTAGTTCACTTTGCCACTAACGAATGATTTGCTAAAAGAATACCACAATCGTGTGTTGTACCTGCGATCGCGTATTATTTTAGTACAGTCAAAGTGTGGTAAAGCATAGGGAAGCATTGTAAAGCACAGAGAGGTCTGGTAAAGCATAGGGAAGCATTGTAAAGCACAGAGAGGTCTGGTAAAGCATAGGGAAGCATTGTAAAGCACAGAGAGGTCTGGTAAAGCATAGGGAAGCATTGTAAAGCACAGAGAGGTATTGTAAAGCATAGGGAAGCATTGTAAAGCACAGAGAGGTCTGGTAAAGCATAGGGAAGCATTGTAAAGCACAGAGAGGTGTGGTAAAGCACAGGGAAGCATTGTACAGCACAGAGAGGTCTGGTAAAACATAGACAAGCATTGTAAAGCACAGAGAAGGATGGTAAAGCATAGGTAAGCATTGTAAAGCACAGAGAGGTCTGGTAAGCACAGGGAAGCATTGTAAAGCACAGAGAGGGATGGTAAAAGCATAGGGAAGCATTGTAAAGCACAGAGAGGTATGGTAAAGCATAGGGAAGAATTGTAAAGCACAGAGAGGTCTGGTAAAGCATAGGGAAGCATTGTAAAGCACATGGGGGTCTAGTAATGCACAGGGAAGCATTGTAGAGCACAGGGAGGTTTGGTAAAGCATAGAAAAGCATTGTAAAGCACAGAGAGGGATGGTAAAGCATAGGGAAGCATTGTAAAGCACAGAGAGGTCTGGTAAAGCATAGGGAAGCATTGTAAAGCACAGAGAGGTATGGTAAAGCATAGGGAAGCATTGTAAGCATTGCACAGGGAAGCACAGCCCAGAGAGGTCTGGTAAAGCACATGGAAGCATTGTGAAGCACAGAGAGGTCTGGTAAAGCATGGGGAAGCATTGTAAAGCACAGAGAGGGATGGTAAAGCATAGGGAAGCATTGTAAAGCACAGAGAGGTATGGTAAAGCACAGGGAAGCATTGTAAAGCACAGAGAGGTATGGTAAAGCATAGGGAAGCATTGTAAAGCACAGAGAGGTATGGTAAAGCATAGGGAAAGCATTGTAAAGCACAGAGAGGTCTGGTAAAGCATAGGGAAGCATTGTAAAGCACAGAGAGGTCTGGTAAAGCATAGGGAAGCATTGTAAAGCACAGAGAGGTCTGGTAAAGCATAGGGAAGCATTGAAAAGCACAGAGAGGCCTGGAAACCCCTGGAATAAATCTTCAGGCAGCAAAACTTAAATAAAAAATAAAGGCAGCAATGAACCAGATCATTAGCTTGGAACCCTACAAATTTAAAGTCTTCAGCAGCAAGGAACCAGAATCAATTTCACGTGCAGGACCACCAGTTCCTTAGAATATCAGTATAGGAACCCATTGGGGGACCCCCCCCCCCCCGTCTATAAATTCCCACATCTGTGTTGTTAGGGGAAACCACAGTGCATTTTACTGAAAGAATTTCCTGGAAAAGAAAACCCGGGGGGGGGGGGGGGGGGGCGCTGGGCCCCGGATTGAGCCCTTTGACTCCCCAGAGCCTGTAGGGGGGCAGTGAGGTCCGTCCACCCCCAGTGCTGCACCCCCGGAGCAGCGGGGCTCCTCTCAGTGACCGATCAGCCCATTAGCGTAGCCCGCCTCCCTGTGAGAGGAAGGAGCAATTAACAGAGCGGCACAATAACGTGGGAGAGAGGAGAGTGGGGGGAGAGGAGAGAGCCCAGCTGGAACTGAGAGCTGGGAGAGACAAAGAGAGAGAGAGAGAGAGAGAGAGAGGAGAGAGGAGGAGAGAGGGGAGAGGGAGAGAGAGGAGAGAGGAGAGGAGAAGATGGGGGGGAGAGAGGAGGGGGAGAGAGGAGAGAGAGAGGGAGAGAGAGAGGAGAGAGAGAGAGAGGAGAGAGAGAGGAGAGAGAGAGGGAGAGGGAGAGAGAGAGAGAGAGGGGAGAGTGGAGAGAGAGGAGAGGGGGAGAGGGGGAGAGAGAGAGAAGAGAGAGCACCCTCAGAGAGGGAGAGGAGAGGGGAGAGAGAGGGGAGAGAGAGAGAGGGAGAGAGGGAGAGATGAGGAGGGATAGGGAGGGAGGAAGAGAGGAGCGGGGAGAAAGATAGAGGAGAGCGTGAGGATGAGAGATGGGGTTAGGTGTATAGGGGGAGAGGGAGAGGAGAGAGGGGAGAGGGGACAAGGAGAGAAGAGGAGAGGGAGGGGAGCTGAGAGTGGAGAGGGAAGAGAAAGGAGAGTGGTGGGGATTAGGGAGAGAGGGGAAAGGAGAGGGAGGGAGCAGGGGAGAGGGATGGGAGGGGAGGGGGTGGGGATGGGAGAAGGAGAGGTAAAGGGAAACAGAAAGGGAGAGGGTACTGACCTCTGCCCCCTGGCTAGAAGGTAATCCTACATAGATCCCCCCTCAGCTCTGCCTCTAGAGCCACACTGCCTCCCTCCCAGTCACTCAGCTCTGACATCTAGATCCTCACTGCCTCCCTCAGATTCTCAGCTCTGACCTCTACAGCCTCACTGCTTCCCTCAGAGTCTCTCAGCTCTGCGCAGTGTCTGTGCAGCACCAAGCAATACAGGCCGGGGTTCAAGGCATAGAAACTGCTGCTAGCTGTGGATTCCTGATCAGCACTGCCCCGCAGAGAGATGAGATGGGGGCTGGGGAGGCTTCACCTTTTGGGGGGGGGGGGTGGGGGCCGGGTTCAAGGCATTCGCCTGCTAAGCTGGGGATTTCTGTCGAGCACTTGTTTACGTCACTGGCTTCAGCAAAGGGCCCACTCAGCAATTTTAAAAAGCTGAACGTGAAGCCCAATCACGCCCATGAGTCCTTTACTGGCCCGAATGCACTGCACTTTGAACACCAGAGGTCAGGTGGCATGTTAAGAGTGGCTTGGGGGCCTATGGGGGTGTTGGATTTTATCACTCCATCCACAACTTTTTTGGCGTCTAACTGGTCCCAAGTGCGTCTAATCCCCCCGCCACCCCCCCCCCCCCCCACCCCCCCACCCCCCCCCCCCGTGCTCTTTCCTATTTCATTTCTTAACAAGCCTGAAGGATTTGCTGTAGATCCCGTCAGAGAGAGTTGCAGAGAAATGGGAGCCAGAGAAAGGGAAGCTTTGCAAAGGGCTGTGCAGTCGGGGTTTGACAAAAGAAAAGAGAAAGTTTTTTTTTTTAAATGCCAAAGAGACTCGCTGCAAACGGCAGGCCCCTGCCCCTGCCCCCTGCCCCCTGGATGTTTACCACACATGCCCCTGCTCACAGTCAGTACTTACAGGGCTCGTAACACCGAACTAAAAAGGTTTTGCCACGTCCAAAGCAGGTTTGAATTCACAATCAGAACAGATGGGAATAAGACTCCTGTTGCACAGCAGTGTCACCTATTCCAGGTTTTACTGCCAGCTTGATCAGCCCCAGTGTGTCTAGGCAACAAGCTCAGGTGTGTCTAAAAACGTCTCATAACACTCATTAATGCACAGTAAAACACAGAGAGGTCTGGTAAAGCATAGGCAAGCATTGTAA
>NC_054562.1:4345654-4350654 GCF_017654505.1 Polyodon spathula
GTGTGTGTGTGTGTGTGTGTGTGTGTGTGTGTGTGTGTGTGTGTGTGTGTGTGTGTGTGTGTGTGTGTGTGTGTGTGTGTGTGTGTGTGTGTGTGTGTGTGTGTGTGTGTGTGTGTGTGTGTGTGTGTGTGTGTGTGTGTGTGTGTGTGTGTGTGTGTGTGTGTGTGTGTGTGTGTGTGTGTGTGTGTGTGTGTGTGTGTGTGTGTGTGTGTGTGTGTGTGTGTGTGTGTGTGTGTGTGTGTGTGTGTGTGTGTGTGTGTGTGTGTGTGTGTGTGTGTGTGTGTGTGTGTGTGTGTGTGTGTGTGTGTGTGTGTGTGTGTGTGTGTGTGTGTGTGTGTGTGTGTGTGTGTGTGTGTGTGTGTGTGTGTGTGTGTGTGTGTGTGTGTGTGTGTGTGTGTGTGTGTGTGTGTGTGTGTGTGTGTGTGTGTGTGTGTGTGTGTGTGTGTGTGTGTGTGTGTGTGTGTGTGTGTGTGTGTGTGTGTGTGTGTGTGTGTGTGTGTGTGTGTGTGTGTGTGTGTGTGTGTGTGTGTGTGTGTGTGTGTGTGTGTGTGTGTGTGTGTGTGTGTGGTGTGTGTGTGTGTGTGTGTGTGTGTGTGTGTGTGTGTGTGTGAGTGTGTGTGTGTGTGTGTGTGTGTGTGTGTGTGTGTGTGTGTGTGTGTGTGTGTGTGTGTGTGTGTGTGTGTGTGTGTGTGTGTGTGTGTGTGTGTGTGTGTGTGTGTGTGTGTGTGTGTGTGTGTGTGTGTGTGTGTGTGTGTGTGTGTGTGTGTGTGTGTGTGTGTGTGTGTGTGTGTGTGTGTGTGTGTGTGTGTGTGTGTGTGTGTGTGTGTGTGTGTGTGTGTGTGTGTGTGTGTGTGTGTGTGTGTGTGTGTGTGTGTGTGTGTGTGTGTGTGTGTGAGAGGGGTGTGTGTGTGTGTGTGTGTGTGTGTGTGTGTGTGTGTGTGTGTGTGTGTGTGTGTGTGTGTGTGTGTGTGTGTGTGTGTGTGTGTGTGTGTGTGTGTGTGTGTGTGTGTGTGTGTGTGTGTGTGTGTGTGTGTGTGTGTGTGTGTGTGTGTGTGTGTGTGTGTGTGTGTGTGTGTGTGTGTGTGTGTGTGTGTGTGTGTGTGTGTGTGAGAGAGGGGTCCCCTGTGTGTGTGTGTGTGTGTGTGTGTGTGTGTGTGTGTGTGTGTGTGTGTGTGTGTGTGTGTGTGTGTGTGTGTGTGTGTGTGTGTGTGTGTGTGTGTGTGTGTGTGTGTGTGTGTGTGTGTGTGTGTGTGTGTGTGTGTGTGTGTGTGTGTGTGTGTGTGTGTGTGTGTGTGTGTGTGTGTGTGTGTGTGTGTGTGTGTGTGTGTGTGTGTGTGTGTGTGTGTGTGTGTGTGTGTGTGTGTGTGTGTGTGTGTGTGTGTGTGTGTGTGTGTGTGTGTGTGTGTGTGTGTGTGTGTGTGTGTGTGTGTGTGTGTGTGTGTGTGTGTGTGTGTGTGTGTGTGTGTGTGTGTGTGTGTGTGTGTGTGTGTGTGTGTGTGTGTGTGTGTGTGTGTGTGTGTGTGTGTGTGTGTGTGTGTGTGTGTGTGTGTGTGTGTGTGTGTGTGTGTGTGTGTGTGTGTGTGTGTGTGTGTGTGTGTGTGTGTGTGTGTGTGTGTGTGTGTGTGTGTGTGTGTGTGTGTGTGTGTGTGTGTGTGTGTGTGTGTGTGTGTGTGTGTGTGTGTGTGTGTGTGTGTGTGTGTGTGTGTGTGTGTGTGTGTGTGTGTGTGTGTGTGTGTGTGTGTGTGTGTGTGTGTGTGTGTGTGTGTGTGTGTGTGTGTGTGTGTGTGTGTGTGTGTGTGTGTGTGTGGTGTGTGTGTGTGTGTGTGTGTGTGTGTGTGTGTGTGTGTGTGTGTGTGTGTGTGTGTGTGTGTGTGTGTGTGTGTGTGTGTGTGTGTGTGTGTGTGTGTGTGTGTGTGTGTGTGTGTGTGTGTGTGTGTGTGTGTGTGTGTGTGTGTGTGTGTGTGTGTGTGTGTGTGTGTGTGTGTGTGTGTGTGTGTGTGTGTGTGTGTGTGTGTGTGTGTGTGTGTGTGTGTGTGTGTGTGTGTGTGTGTGTGTGTGTGTGTGTGTGTGTGTGTGTGTGTGTGTGTGTGTGTGTGTGTGTGTGTGTGTGTGTGTGTGTGTGTGTGTGTGTGTGTGTGTGTGTGTGTGTGTGTGTGTGTGTGTGTGTGTGTGTGTGTGTGTGTGTGAGAGAGGGGGTGTGTGTGTGTGTGTGTGTGTGTGTGTGTGTGTGTGTGTGTGTGTGTGTGTGTGTGTGTGTGTGTGTGTGTGTGTGTGTGTGTGTGTGTGTGTGTGTGTGTGTGTGTGTGTGTGTGTGTGTGTGTGTGTGTGTGTGTGTGTGTGTGTGTGTGTGTGTGTGTGTGTGTGTGTGTGTGTGTGTGTGTGTGTGTGTGTGTGTGTGTGTGTGTGTGTGTGTGTGTGTGTGTGTGTGTGTGTGTGTGTGTGTGTGTGTGTGTGTGTGTGTGTGTGTGTGTGTGTGTGTGTGTGTGTGTGTGTGTGTGTGTGTGTGTGTGTGTGTGTGTGTGTGTGTGTGTGTGTGTGTGTGTGTGTGTGTGTGTGTGTGTGTGTGTGTGTGTGTGTGTGTGTGTGTGTGTGTGTGTGTGTGTGTGTGTGTGTGTGTGTGTGTGTGTGTGTGTGTGTGTGTGTGTGTGTGTGTGTGTGTGTGTGTGTGTGTGTGTGTGTGTGTGTGTGTGTGTGTGTGTGTGAGTGGGTGTGTGTGTGTGTGTGTGTGTGTGTGTGTGTGTGTGTGTGTGTGTGTGTGTGTGTGTGTGTGTGTGTGTGTGTGTGTGTGTGTGTGTGTGTGTGTGTGTGTGTGTGTGTGTGTGTGTGTGTGTGTGTGTGTGTGTGTGTGTGTGTGTGTGTGTGTGTGTGTGTGTGTGTGTGTGTGTGTGTGTGTGTGTGTGTGTGTGTGTGTGTGTGTGTGTGTGTGTGTGTGTGTGTGTGTGTGTGTGTGTGTGTGTGTGTGTGTGTGTGTGTGTGTGTGTGTGTGTGTGTGTGTGTGTGTGTGTGTGTGTGTGTGTGTGTGTGTGTGTGTGTGTGTGTGTGTGTGTGTGTGTGTGTGTGTGTGTGTGTGTGTGTGTGTGTGTGTGTGTGTGTGTGTGTGTGTGTGTGTGTGTGTGTGTGTGTGTGTGTGTGTGTGTGTGTGTGTGTGTGTGTGTGTGTGTGTGTGTGTGTGTGTGTGTGTGTGTGTGTGTGTGTGTGTGTGTGTGTGTGTGTGTGTGTGTGTGTGTGTGTGTGTGTGTGTGTGTGTGTGTGTGTGTGTGTGTGTGTGTGTGTGTGTGTGTGTGTGTGTGTGTGTGTGTGTGTGTGTGTGTGTGTGTGTGTGTGTGTGTGTGTGTGTGTGTGTGTGTGTGTGTGTGTGTGTGTGTGTGTGTGTGTGTGTGTGTGTGTGTGTGTGTGTGTGTGTGTGTGTGTGTGTGTGTGTGTGTGTGTGTGTGTGTGTGTGTGTGTGTGTGTGTGTGTGTGTGTGTGTGTGTGTGTGTGTGTGTGTGTGTGTGTGTGTGTGTGTGTGTGTGTGTGTGTGTGTGTGTGAGTGTGTGTGTGTGTGTGTGTGTGTGTGTGTGTGTGTGTGTGTGGGGTGTGTGTGTGTGTGTGTGTGTGTGTGTGTGTGTGTGTGTGTGTGTGTGTGTGTGTGTGTGTGTGTGTGTGTGTGTGTGTGTGTGTGTGTGTGTGTGTGTGTGTGTGTGTGTGTGTGTGTGTGTGTGTGTGTGTGTGTGTGTGTGTGTGTGTGTGTGTGTGTGTGTGTGTGTGTGTGTGTGTGTGTGTGTGTGTGTGTGTGTGTGTGTGTGTGTGTGTGTGTGTGTGTGTGTGTGTGTGTGTGTGTGTGTGTGTGTGTGTGTGTGTGTGTGTGAGAGGGGTCCCCTGTGTGTGTGTGTGTGTTGTGTGTGTGTGTGTGTGTGTGTGTGTGTGTGTGTGTGTGTGTGTGTGTGTGTGTGTGTGTGTGTGTGTGTGTGTGTGTGTGTGTGTGTGTGTGTGTGTGTGTGTGTGTGTGTGTGTGTGTGTGTGTGTGTGTGTGTGTGTGTGTGTGTGTGTGTGTGTGTGTGTGTGTGTGTGTGTGTGTGTGTGTGTGTGTGTGTGTGTGTGTGTGTGTGTGTGTGTGTGTGTGTGTGTGTGTGTGTGTGTGTGTGTGTGTGTGTGTGTGTGTGTGTGTGTGTGTGTGTGTGTGTGTGTGTGTGTGTGTGTGTGTGTGTGTGTGTGTGTGTGTGTGTGTGTGTGTGTGTGTGTGTGTGTGTGTGTGTGTGTGTGTGTGTGTGTGTGTGTGTGTGTGTGTGTGTGTGTGTGTGTGTGTGTGTGTGTGTGTGTGTGTGTGTGTGTGTGTGTGTGTGTGTGTGTGTGTGTGTGTGTGTGTGTGTGTGTGTGTGTGTGTGTGTGTGTGTGTGTGTGTGTGTGTGTGTGTGTGTGTGTGTGTGTGTGTGTGTGTGTGTGTGTGTGTGTGTGTGTGTGTGTGTGTGTGTGTGTGTGTGTGTGTGTGTGTGTGTGTGTGTGTGTGTGTGTGTGTGTGTGTGTGTGTGTGTGTGTGTGTGTGTGTGTGTGTGTGTGTGTGTGTGTGTGTGTGTGTGTGTGTGTGTGTGTGTGTGTGTGTGTGTGTGTGTGTGTGTGTGTGTGTGTGTGTGTGTGTGTGTGTGTGTGTGTGTGTGTGTGTGTGTGTGTGTGTGTGTGTGTGTGTGTGTGTGTGTGTGTGTGTGTGTGTGTGTGTGTGTGTGTGTGTGTGTGTGTGTGTGTGTGTGTGTGTGTGTGTGTGTGTGTGTGTGTGTGTGTGTGTGTGTGTGTGTGTGTGTGTGTGTGTGTGTGTGTGTGTGTGTGAGGGGTCCCCTGTGTGTGTGTGTGTGTGTGTGTGTGTGTGTGTGTGTGTGTGTGTGTGGGGTCCCCTGTGTGTGTGTGTGTGTGTGTGTGTGTGTGTGTGTGTGTGTGTGTGTGTGTGTGTGTGTGTGTGTGTGTGTGTGTGGTGTGTGTGTGTGTGTGTGTGTGTGTGTGTGTGTGTGTGTGTGTGTGTGTGTGTGTGT
>NC_054562.1:4357870-4385370 GCF_017654505.1 Polyodon spathula
GAAGCATTGTAAAACACAGAGAGGTACAGTAAAGCATAGAGAAGCATTGTAAAGAACAGAGAGGTCTGGTAAAGGGCAAAGGGAAGCATTGTAAAGCACAGAGAGGTCTGGTAAAGCACAGGGAAGCATTGTAAAGCACAGAGAGGTTTGGTAAAGCATAGGGAAGCATTGTAAAGCACAGAGAGGTCTGGTAAAGCATAGGGAAGCATTGTAAAGCACAGAGAGGTCTGGTAAAGCATAGGGAAGCATTGTAAAGCACAGAGAGGTATGGTAAAGCACAGGGAAGCATTGTAAAGCACAGAGAGGTCTGTAAAAGCACAGGGAAGCATTGTAAAGCACAGAGAGATCGGGTAAAGCACAGGGAATCATGGAAAGCAACAGAGAGGTCTGATAAAGCATAGGGAAGTCATTGTAAAGCAGCGAGTCAGGAAGCATACACGTGGAGGGTCCTCCAATGTGAAAGCCACAGGTCTGGGTCTGTAAACCACAGGGAAGCATTGTAAAGCACAGAGAGGTCTGGTAAAGCACAGGGGAGCATTGTAAAAGCACAGAGAGGTCTGGTAAAGCACAGGGAAGCATTGTAAAGCACAGAGAGGTCTGGTAAAGCACAGGGAAGCATTGTAAAGCACAGAGAGGTATGGTAAAGCATAGGGAAGCATTGTAAAGCACAGAGAGGTCTGGTAAAGCATAGGGAAGCATTGTAAAGCACAGAGAGGAATGGTAAAGCATAGGGAAGCATTGTAAAGCACAGAGAGGTCTGGTAAAGCACAGGGAAGCATTGTAAAGCACAGAGAGGTCTGGTAAAGCATAGGGAAGCATTGTAAAGCACAGAGAGGTCTGGTAAAGCATAGGGAAGCATTGTAAAGCACAGAGAGGTCTGGTAAAGCATAGGGAAGCATTGTAAAAGCACAGAGAGGTCTGGTAAAGCATAGGGAAGCATTGTAAAGCACAGAGAGGGCTGGTAAAGAATAGGGAAGCATTGTAAAGCACAGAGAGGTCTGGTAAAGCATAGGGAAGCATTGTAAAGCACAGAGAGGTCTGGTAAAGCATAGGGAAGCATTGTAAAGCACAGAGAGGTCTGGTAAAGCATAGGGAAGCATTGTAAAGCACAGAGAGGTCTGGTAAAGCACAGGGAAGCATTGTAAAGCACAGAGAGGTCTGGTAAAGCACAGGGAAGCATTGTAAACACAGAGAGGTCTGGTAAAGCACAGGGAAGCATTGTAAAACACAAAGAGGTCTGGTAATGCATAGGGAAGCATTGTAAAGCACAGGGAGGCATGGTAAAGCATAGGGAAGCATTGTAAAGCACAGAGAGGTCTGGTAAAGCACAGGGAAGCATTGTAAAAGCACAGAGAGGTCTGGTAAAGCATAGGGAAGCATTGTAAAGCACAGAGAGGTCTGGTAAAGCACAGGGAAGCATTGTAAAGCACAGAGAGGTCTGGTAATGCATAGGGAAGCATTGTAAAGCACAGAGAGGTCTGGTAAAGCATAGGGAGGCATTGTAAAGCACAGAGAGGTCTGGTAAAGCATAGGGGAGCATTGTAAAGCACAGAGAGGTCTGGTCAAAGCACAGGGTAGCATTGTAAAGCACAGAGAGGTCTGATAAAGCACAGGGAAGCATTGTAAAGCACATTGTAAAGCAAATAGGTCTGGTAAAGCACAGGGAAGCATTGTAAAGCACAGAGAGGTCTGGTAAAGCACAGGGAAGCATTGTAAAGCACAGAGAGGTCTGGTAAAGCATAGGGAAGCATTGTAAAGCCAGAGAGGTATGGTAAAGCATAGGGAAGCATTGTAAAGCACAGAGAGGTATGGTAAAGCACAGGGAAGCATTGTAAAGCACAGAGAGGTCTGGTAAAGCACAGGGAAGCATTGTAAAGCACAGAGAGGTCTGTTAAAGCATAGGGAAGCATTGTAAAGCACAGAGAGGTCTGGTAAAGCATAGGGAAGCATTGTAAAGCACAGAGAGGTCTGGTAAAGCACAGGGAAGCATTGTAAAGCACAGAGAGGTCTGGTAAAGCACAGGGAAGCATTGTAAAGCACAGAGAGGTCTGGTAAAGCACAGGGAAGCATTGTAAAGCACAGAGAGGTCTGGTAAAGCACAGGGAAGCATTGTAAAGCACAGAGAGGTCTGGTAAAGCACAGGGAAGCATTGTAAAGCACAGAGAGGTCTGGTAAAGCATAGGGAAGCATTGTAAAGCACAGAGAGGTCTGGTAAAGCATAGGGAAGCATTGTAAAGCACAGAGAGGTCTGGTAAAGCATAGGGAAGCATTGTAAAGCACAGAGAGGTCTGGTAAAGCATAGGGAAGCATTGTAAAGCACAGAGAGGTCTGGTAAAGCATAGGGAAGCATTGTAAAGCACAGAGAGGTCTGGTAAAGCACAGGGAAGCATTGTAAAGCACAGAGAGGTCTGGTAAAGCATAGGGAAGCATTGTAAAACACAGAGAGGTCTGGTAAAGCACAGGGAAGCATTGTAAAGCACAGAGAGTTCTGGTAAAGCATAGGGAAGCATTGTAAAGCACAGAGAGGTCTGGTAAAGCATAGGGAAGCATTGTAAAGCACAGAGAGGTGTGGTAAAGCACAGGGAAGCATTGTAAAGCACAGAGAGGTCTGGTAAAGCACAGGGAAGCATTGTGAAGCACAGAGAGGTCTGGTAAAGCACAGGGAAGCATTGTAAAGCACAGAGAGGGACTGGTAAAGCACAGGGAAGCATTGTAAAGCACAGAGAGGTCTGGTAAAGCACAGGGAAGCATTGTAAAGCACAGAGAGGTCTGGTAAAGCATAGGGAAGCATTGTAAAGCACAGAGAGGTCTGGTAAAGCCCAGGGATGCATTGTAAAGCAACAGAGAGGTTTGGTAAAGCACAGGGAAGCATTGTAAAGCACAGAGAGGAATAGTAAAGCACAGGGAAGCATTGTAAAGCACAGAGAGGTCTGGTAAAGCACAGGGAAGCATTGTAAAGCACAGAGAGGTATGGTAAAGCATAGGAAAGCATTGTAAAGCACAGAGAGGTATGGTAAAGCATAGGGAAGCATTGTAAAGCACAGAGAGGTCTGGTAAAGCATAGGGAAGCATTGTAACGCACAGAGAGGTATGGTAAAGCATAGGGAAGCATTGTAAAGCACAGAGAGGTCTGTTAAAGCACAGGGAAGCATTGTAAAGCACAGAGAGGTCTGGTAAAGCATAGGGAAGCATTGTAAAGCACAGAGAGGTCTGGTAAAGCATAGGGAAGCATTGTAAAGCACAGAGAGGTCTGGTTAAAGCGCAGGGAATCACTGTAAAGCACAGAGAGGTCTGGTAAAGCACAGGGAAGCATTGTAAAGCACAGAGAGGTATGGTAAAGCATAGGGAAGCATTGTAAAGCACAGAGAGGTCTGGTAAAGCAAAGGGAAGCATTGTAAAGCACAGAGAGGTCTGGTAAAGCAAAGGGAAGCATTGTAAAGCACAGAGAGGTCTGGTAAAGCATAGGGAAGCATTGTAAAAAACAGAGAGGTCTGGTAAAGCACAGGGAAGCATTGTAAAGCACAGAGAGGTCTGGTAAAGCATAGGGAAACATTGTAAAGCACAGAGAGGTCTGGTAAAGCATAGGGAAGCATTGTAAAGCACAGAGAGGTCTGGTAAAGCATAGGGAAGCATTGTAAAGCACAGAGAGGTCTGGTAAAGAACAGGGAAGCATTGTAAAGCACAGAGAGGTCTGGTAAAGCACAGGGAAGCATTGTAAAGCACAGAGAGGGATGATAAAGCATAGGGAAGCATTGTAAAGCACAGAGAGGTCTGGTAAAGCATAGGGAAGCATTGTAAAGCACAGAGAGGTCTGGTAAAGCATTGGGAAGCATTGTAAAGCACAGAGAGGTCTGGTAAAGCACAGGGAAGCATTGTAAAGCACAGAGAGGTCTGGTAAAGCACAGGGAAGCATTGTAAAGCACAGAGAGGTATGGTAAAGCATAGGGAAGCATTGTAAAGCACAGAGAGGTCTGGTGAAGCATAGGGAAGCATTGTAAAGCACCGAGAGGTCTGGTAAAGCATAGGGAAGCATTGTAAAGCACAGAGAGGTCTGGTAAAGCACAGGGAAGCATTGTAAAGCACAGAGAGGTATGGTAAAGCACAGGGAAGCATTGTAAAGAACAGAGAGGTCTGGTAAAGCATAGGGAAGCATTGTAAAGCACAGAGAGGTATGGTAAAGCATAGGGAAGCATTGTAAAGCACAGAGAGGTCTGGTAAAGCACAGGGAAGCATTGTAAAGCACAGAGAGGTCTGGTAAAGCACAGGGAAGCATTGTAAAGCACAGAGAGGTCTGGTAAAGCACAGGGAAGCATTGTAAAGCACAGAGAGGTCTGGTAAAGCACAGGGAAGCATTGTAAAGCACAGAGAGGTCTGGTAAAGCACAGGGAAGCATTGTAAAGCACAGAGAGGTCTGGTAAAGCACAGGGAAGCATTGTAAAGCACAGAGAGGTGTGGTAAAGCACAGGGAAGCATTGTAAAGCACAGAGAGGTCTGGTAAAGCACAGGGAAGCATTGTAAAGCACAGAGAGGTCTGGTAAAGCACAGGGAAGCATTGTAAAGCACAGAGAGGTCGGGTAAAGCACAGGGAAGCATTGTAAAACACAGAGAGGTACAGTAAAGCACAGGGAAGCATTGTAAAGCACAGAGAGGTCTGGTAAAGCATAGGGAAGCATTGTAAAGCACAGAGAGGTCTGGTAAAGCACAGGGAAGCATTGTTAAAGCACAGAGAGGTCGGGTAAAGCATAGGGAAGCATTGTAAAGCACAGAGAGGTCTGGTAAAGCACAGGGAAGCATTGTAAAGCACAGAGAGGTCTGGTAAAGCACAGGGAAGCATTGTAAAGCACAGAGAGGTATGATAAAGCATAGGGAAGCATTGTAAAGCACAGAGAGGTCTGGTAAAGCACGGGGAAGCATTGTAAAGCACAGAGAGGTCTGGTAAAGCATGGGAAGCATTGTAAAGCACAGAGAGGTCTGGTAAAGCATAGGGAAGCATTGTAAAGCACAGAGAGGTCTGGTAAAGCACAGGGAAGCATTGTAAAGCACAGAGAGGTCTGGTAAAGCACAGGGAAGCATTGTAAAGCACAGAGAGGTCTGGTAAAGCACAGGGAAGCATTGTAAAGCACAGAGAGGGATGATAAAGCATAGGGATGCATTGTAAAGCACAGAGAGGTCTGGTAAAGCACAGGGAAGCATTGTAAAGCACAGAGAGGTCTGGTAAAGCACAGGGAAGCATTGTAAAGCACAGAGAGGTCTGGTAAAGCACAGGGAAGCATTGTAAATCACAGAGAAGGAAAGCATAGGGAAGCATTGTATAAAGCAAGTAAGTGACTCTGCAACAGCAGGAGTTGTTGATGAAGCAGAGTTCACCCCCCTAGTCTCTGTGAGTCGCTTTGACAGGAACCTCTGCTAAATGACTCATTGATATGAACTATAAGCATAATCTTGCAGTGCTTCAGTGCAAGTGCTCATCAGCGGTTTGTGTGTGAAAGCAGGGAAGCAGCTCAACATTACCTCCTGCGCTCTCTGCAGTGAGGATGTCTGCAGCTTGTGTGAGAAGAGTCTCCTCAGGGCTGGAAGAGGGAGGATCCTGGAGATAAAAACAGGAGGGTTACCGAGAATTAAATCATGGTAACTACATAGTAAATGATCTGTGTTGAGAGGCATTTCAAACAGTCCCTGTGCTGAGAGGCATTTCAAACAGTCCCTGTGCTGAGAGGCATTTCAAACAGTCCCTGTGCTGAGAGGCATTTCAAACAGTCCCTGTGCTGAGAGGCATTTCAAACAGTCCCTGTGCTGAGAGGCATTTCAAACAGTCCCTGTGCTGAGAGGCATTTCAAACAGTCCCTGTGCTGAGAGGCATTTCAAACAGTCCCTGTGCTGAGAGGCATTTCAAACAGTCGCTGTGTTGAGAGGCATTTCAAACAGTCCCTGTGCTGAGAGGCATTTCAAACAGTCCCTGTGCTGAGAGGCATTTCAAACAGTCGCTGTGTTGAGAGGCATTTCAAACAGTCCCTGTGCTGAGAGGCATTTCAAACAGTCCCTGTGCTGAGAGGCATTTCAAACAGTCCCTGTGCTGAGAGGCATTTCAAACAGTCGCTGTGTTGAGTTGTATTTGTGGCGCAAGGGGGTCATGTGTTTCTGACTTCATGATAACGTTACAGAAACATTTCCTGTCCAGACTTCTTATTAAGAGCCTTCTTTATAGAACAGCTGCATTTCCTGTTTATAAAAATACGTTAAAAAAAACACAAGCCTCCGAGGACCTAAGGTGACGAAAGATAGTTTCTCACGGACTGAGAGAGAGAGAGAGAGAGAGTGTGTCTGTGTGTCACTGTGTGTCTCAGTGCCTCAATGAGTCGTGTCTCTGTGTGTCTCAGTGTCTCTCTGTGTGTCTCAGTGTGTCTCAGTGTGTCTCAGTGTGTCTCAGTGTATCTCAGTGTATCGTGGTGCTCAGGTCCTGTGTTTTATCTCAGTGTTTCTCAGTGTCAGTCTGTCTCAGTGTATCATCCAGTGTGGTCCTCAGTGGTCTAGTGTAGCTGTGTTCGTCTCAGTGTATCTCTGTTTGTCTCAGTGTGTCTCAGTGTATCTCTGTTTGTCTCAGTGTATCTCAGTGTATCTGTTTGTCTCAGTGTGTCTCAGTGTTGATCTCAGTGTGTCTCTGTTTGTCTCAGTGTCTCTCTGTTTGTCTCAATGTGTATCTGTTTGTCTCAGTGTATCTCAGTGTATCTCTGTGTGTCTCAGTGTGTCTCAGTGTATCTCAGTGTGTCTCAGTGTATCTCTGTGTGTCTCAGTGTATCTCAGTGTGTCTCAGTGTGTCTCAGTGTATCTCTGTTTGTCTCAGTGTCAGTCAGTGTGTCTCAGTGTATCTCTGTGTATCTCTGTGTGTCTCAGTGTGTCTCTGTGTGTCTCAGTGTATCTCTGTTTGTCTCAGTGTGTCTCAGTGTATCTCTGTTTGTCTCAGTGTGTCTCAGTGTATCTCAGTGTGTCTCTGTGTCTCAGTGTGTCTCAGTGTGTAGACAGTGTGTAGACAGTGTGTCTCAGTGTCTCAGTGTGTCTCAGTGTCTCAGTTTAAAGCACAGAGAGGGAAGCAGCATGCTACGTGGGGAGCGTTTCTAGGGGGATTTATGCCTGACAGCGGCTTCCTGATTGTGAAACAGTTCAGTAATTACCTGGGTCTCTCGTTCCTGTTCCTGCACGCGACGCCCCTCCTCTCTCTCCCCCACAGCCAGAAACACAGGACTGCCCTCTCCGCTGGGCTCTGGAGAGCCTGGGATAGGAGCCGGGTCACTGACCTCCTCGCGGTCCAGACCACTGTCCGCTGTCACGCTGTCCCCTGTCTCACTGTCTCTAACACCCCCAACTCTGTCTCCTGTCTCATTGTCCCCTGTCACACTATCTTTTACACCTCCCTCTCTGTCCTCTGTCACACTGTCCTCTGTCTCTCTATCCCCTGTCACTCTGTCCCCTGTCTCACTATCCTCTGTCTCTCTGTCCCCTGTCACACTGTCCCCTGTCTCACTGTCTCTAATGTCCCCCTCTCTGTCCCCTGTCGCTCTCTCCCCTGTCTCACTATCCCCTGTCTCTCTGTCCCCTGTCTCACTATCCTCTGTCTCTCTGTCCCCTGTCACACTGTCCTCTTTCTCTTTGTCCCCTGTCTCCCTGTTCCCTGTCACACTGTCCCCTGTCTCACTATTCCCTGTCTCTGTGTAACAATCTGACTGCTTGACAGCATTGGAAGCTGGGGAGGGAGAGGGAGGAGAGGGGGAGGGTGGAGAGGGAGGAGGAGGAGAGTGGGATGCGGAGGGTGAGGGAGGAGGGGGAGGAGAGTAGGATGCAGAGGGTGAGGGAGGAGGGGGAGGAGAGTGGGATGCAGAGGGTGAGGGAGGAGGGGGAGGAGAGTGGGATGCAGAGGGTGAGGGAGGAGGGGGAGGAGAGTGGGATGCAGGAGGGTGAGGGAGGAGGGGGAGGATAGTGGATATACTCCCTCCGAGTCCCCTCTCATCTCTATCTGAGGAGGATGGTACCCGAGGAGGGAGAGGGAGAGGGGGAGGGTGGAGAGGGAGGAGGAGGAGAGTGGGATGCAGAGGGTGAGGGAGGAGGGGGAGGAGAGTGGGATGCAGAGGGTGAGGGCGATGGAGATGGGGAGTGAGAGCCCTCAGTCCCCCCCTCTCTCCCCTCCTCTCCTCGGCTCAGCGGGTTGTCAGTCCACACCACACTCAGCTCATCCAGGCTGCCCCGCTCTGTGCTACTTGAACCCGAGTCCCAGGGAGGCTGGTCCGGCCCCTGCAGGGGTGACTCACCCCAGTATTCTGCAGGGTTCTGCCCCCCTCCCTCCCCTCGCTCACTGTCCTCCAGCAAACCCCTCTCCTCTCCACGATCCTGCCCTAGATACGGATCTCTGTCCCAGGGCTCCTGGTCTCCTGCCACTCCTTCTCCTTCTTCTGTGTCTCTTCCTCCCTCCCTTCTTTCTCCCACTCCTTCACCCCTCTCCTCCCCTCCTCCTCCTCCTCCTTCTCCCTGACTCTGGGCTCCAGAGTCCTGGTTGCACAGCGGCTCCCCCTGGTGGCGGGGTTCAGAGTCTCCCTCCATTGCACAGTGGCGAAGGCAGGAAATAAATAAAATAGAACAAATATATAGATATATATCTGGAAATAAATAATCTGGTTTTGTTTGTGGTTTTGGGTCCTGTTTCGGTTTTGGTTCTGACAGCTGGTTTCTGGTTCTGTTCAGTCCGAGGCCCGCAGGACTGCAGGTGTTAGCTGGTTGCCATGGTTACTACAGCGATGCCTCCCTCAGAAGGCTGGTCCTGTGAGTCATACAGAGAGAGGGGGGGGGGGGGGAGGAGGAGAGAGAGAGAGAGAGAGAGAGAGAGAGAGAGAGAGAGAGAGAGATGGGGGAGAGGGAAGGGAGAGAGTCAGGAGACAGCCTCTCTCGTGGTAGAGAGAGGAGCTGGGGGAGAGAGAACAAGAATGAAAGAGGGAGAGAGAGGGAGAGAGAGGGAGAAAGAGAGAGAGAAAATGTTTAAATACAGTGTATATTATTTATTTATTATTGATTTATTGATTTGGTAGACGTCTTTATCCAAGGTGCCTTGCAGGTGTTCCAGGGCAGCACAGGGTTACAATGCAAGCTTCATATTTAAACACAGTGTAGTTTACAGTAAGTGTAATAATAATAATAATAATAATAATAATAATAATAATAATAATAATAATATTGTGACTTGCCTGCATGATTTGCATGATTTATTTCTTTGTTTCTTTTTTAAAGAGTGCGATGGAGATCTTGGATTCTGTCTCCTGGCTGTGGTTCCAGTTCTGTAAAGAGAGTCGGCGTTTTAACAGCTTTCAAAAAGTCCATTAAAAACACGAGGAACACGCTTTGAAAACACAGACCCCCTGAACTCTGAAAAACGCACGCTCCATCCCAACGCACTGCACCCCCCTGCAGACTGAACTCACTCGGCTTAGTGGAATGAATTATTATTATTATTATTATTATTATTATTATATGTTGTTCAATCCAGAGCTGCATGCATTTAAAGTGCTTTGTGATGGCGGTCCGCTATGAAAGGCACTATATAAAATAAAGACTGATTGATTGATTTACCCTCGGCAGCGCTCCGAAGAGAATCTCAGGCCCCTGTGGCTGTTCTACATTCAGAGAAGTTGATATTTCGTCATGTCGGGCAACGACAAAAATTGATTTTAACAGAGACATCTTTAAGCAAAGTGGAACAGAAAGAGCTGCAATTCTCAAAACTATTTCCTGTGACCCATCATTACCACGTTTTTTTTTTAAATCTGACAGCAACACAAAAAAACAACCCCTGCATATCACTTGCATTCTCTTAATTCAGTCTGAATTGCAGGGGAAGGGTTTGGTAAACTTGTTGGGTGCGTTTCTGAAAAAAAATACACCCAGATCATGCCGATGACATCCGGATCTTTTGATAATCTGGAACAAAATTGAGAAAGCAGCAGAACGCCTCAAAGAGACGTCCGTCCCTCATCAGAATAACGAGACGGTCGAGATGTGGAGCAAGGCCTTGATAATGCGTTTCCGGCCCCCTACCCCCTGTCTGAGGGGAACCATCAAGGAGATGTCCTTCTGTATCTCTGAAGAGTCCACCTATGGTCCCACGGGGGGGGGGGGGGGAGACGGCTCAGCGTCCGAAGTTTCCGAGGTTGCTCCCACGCCCAAGCCCCCCACCCAACCCCATCCCAGGGAACGAAGTGTCGCTTCAACACCCGTGTGTTTTTTCACACAGCGGCAACTGGGTCCCAGCTTCCCATTCTGATCCCAGTGTGGCAACGTGTCTCTGATCTCTGTGTGTGTCTGTCTCCTCTCTGTCTCACTCCTGTCTCTCTCTGTCTCGCTCTCTCTCTCTGTGTCTCTCTCTCTCTCTCTCTGCTGTTTCACTCCGTTCTTCCCTCTCACAGGCTGTCAAACGGATGCTCATTGGTTTTTAAAAAAAAAATTTAAAGTCTCTATATCTCGACTCTCGCGTTTGAAGGACGTGGTGTGCAGAGAGAGAGAGACAGAGAGAGAGGAGAGAGAGAGAGAGAGAGAGAGAGAGAGAGAGAGAGAGAGAGAATGTTGTTTAATAAAGCCTTTATTAAGCCATTGTTCATTAACCCTGTATTAACAGCACTGGTCATGCAGCAACTAAACCCAGATTTATTTCTCGAACTGTGAAGAATGTAGTTTTCATTGTAGTTTTATTCCTTAATGCTTGCTGCTTGCTTGAGAGGATTGGTTGAGTTTGCATCGCCTAACCAATCAAACGTAGATCTTCAATTACCCAACCCCTCCCCTCTCTCTCCCCCCTCCCCCTCTCTCCTCTCCTCCCCCCCCCCTCTCTCCCCCTCCCTCCTCTCTCTCTCTCCCCCTCCCCTTCTCTCTCCTCTCCCATCCTCTCTCTCTCTCCTTCCCCTTCTCTCTCTCCTCTCTCTCTCCTCTCTCTCACTCTCTCCTCCTCTCTCTCTCTCTCTCCATCTCTCTCTCTCTCTCTCCCTCACCTCTCTCTCTCTCTCTCTCTCCTCTCTCTCTCTCTCTCTCTCTCTCTCTCTCTCTCTCTCTCTCTCTCTCCTCTCTCTCTTTCTCTCTTCTCCCCTCTCTTCAGTTCATTTCCTGTGGTTGCTATCTGCACACCTGATGTTTTTCAAGCTCTGCAAACGCTGCCTGCAAATCCACACCAGACAGCTTCCCTACCAAACAACAAAAGACTCATGACTGTGACAAGACTGCTTCAACTAACATTAACACACACGAGTCTTCAGACAGACTTTGCCCAGTCGAAAAAGGCTTTATCCAAGTGTGGTACCACCAGACACCATGTGTTACAAAAGAAGCACAGGGCTGTGCAACAAAAAAAGAAAGCCAGCTTTGGGGATGGTTTTGCCGGCTTCGATCTTGTTTCAATGCCGGCTATCGAGTCTCGCCACACCTGCATGCGGACAGCCTGACCATGTCACCTTGGCAACAGCCGCAGTGCAGGCAGGAAACAGGAAGCGTGCACTCTCAGGCAGGAAGCACGTGCCGAGCTTGACGACTGTGCATCACCCAGACTGCGGTGTGTGTGGGTGTGGGTTTAACAAGAGAGCATCAGCAAGCAGCGAGAACAACATCAACAACAGAACAACCAGGCACCTGGGTCACTGCCCACCCGCTTTTAACAGTCACAACAACGCCTCACCCGAGAGACGGAGCACTAGGAGGTTCAGTGACTCGGGGTCACACACAGGAAGTCATTAGCTGAGCTGGGATTTGAACCAGGACCCTCCTGGTTACAAGCCTGTTTCTTTACCCACTGGACCACACAGCTAATGTAATATGTTATGGCACCACTCTGTCACTGTATAACTCGCTGTGATCCTGACTGGCTGCATCCTAGTTCATATTGTATTCTAGCAGTATTATTATTATTATTACACTTATTGTAAACTACACTGTGTTTAAATATGAAGCTTGCATTGGAACCCTGTGCTGTTCTGTAACACCTGTGCGAGTCGCCTTGGATAAAGACGTCTTGACAAAAAATACATTTTTTATATATATATATATATAATTACCGTCAAGGAATGCAGCACACAGGATGACAGAACACCTGCACAGGTGCTGCTTCTGTACAGCAAGCAGAGTCACAAACTGCCTCAAAATACTGTCCAGCCCTGGTCTGCTGAATCCTCTTTCCTTCAGTCCTCTGCACTGCTGCAGTCTCACCTACCAAACCGCTGTGGCGATCTCTGTGATGAAAACTTCAACGAAGACAGACAAGCAGAACAAACAAACAAACAAACATGGCTCTGGCTCTCGTTCCCCGGGTTGTTGCGAGGTCCTGTTTTTGAGACAACAGCACCCCTCTGTGACCAGGAAGGAGGGAGAGGTGTGGCAGCCAATCAGCGCTGAGCTCCGGCCCCCGACATGCAAAAACAAACCAAACAGGTATGATAGAGGGAGGACTGTACAGGGTTTCTTTTGTGTTTGGTTTCCACCATACTATCTCCCTCCTACTCTTTTTGTCAAGGAGATTGAGTGGGCTAGTCCTCCAGTCTCCTATAGAGTAGAGAGTGAACCAGCCCCTTCTCAAAGTGAAGCACAGAGAAGAGAATGAACCAGCCCCTTCTCAAAGTGAAGCACAGAGAAGAGAATGAACCAGCCCCTTCTCAAAGTGAAGCACAGAGAAGAGAATGAACCAGCCCCTTCTCAAAGTGAAGCACAGAGAAGAGAATGAACCAGCCCCTTCTCAAAGTGAAGCACAGAGAAGAGAATGAACCAGCCCCTTCTCAAAGTGAAGCACAGAGAAGAGAATGATCCAGCTCCTTCTCAAAGTGAAGCACAGAGAGTGAACCAGCCCCTTCTCAAAGTGAAGCACAGAGAAGAGAATGAACCAGCCCCTTCTCAAAGTGAAGCACAGAGAAGAGAATGAACCAGCCCCTTCTCAAAGTGAAGCACAGAGAAGAGAATGAACCAGCCCCTTCTCAAAGTGAAGCACAGAGAAGAGAATGATCCAGCTCCTTCTCAAAGTGAAGCACAGAGAATGATCCAGCTTCTTCTCAAAGTGAAGCACAGAGAATGAACCAGCTTCTTCTCAAAGTGAAGCACAGAGAAGAGAGTGAACCAGCCCCTTCTCAAAGTGAAGCACAGAGGAGAGAAGCTGCCTGCACGCCTGATGTAACGCAATCATCAGCGACAGCATGAACCGGCTCTCAGCTGTTCCCAAACAACTGTCTTAAATCACCTGGGGCTGAGGGCTCTGCTCCTGCGCTCCGCACCTGTGGGACTCTGTCCCGCTCGACATCATCAGTTCAAACAGCTATTAATGTCTGAATTGAACACATCCGTTTTTTATGTTTGTTTTATATATAACCGATTGCAGCTGCCGTGTATTGTATGTGAGCTCTCAATAGTTTTGTTTTGCGGGTTTTACCGCGCTCTGGGATGCCGTGGCGTGAAGGGAGGGCGCTATATAAAAATTACATTTGTATTGCTGTCCGGGGAGACGAAGGTTTCGTGACGTAGGGGTATATCTTACGTAATGATTTTGCTTCATAAAGTCGAGTGAAGGCTGCTGAATAAGGTCACGTCAACATATTAAAATGCAAAAGTTTCGAAAACTAACATGAAATACTACTGGACCACCATTCTATATTATAGGGTTCTTTTTTTGCGATATCATTGTGCAGTTTATTTGATTACCTGATAGAATTGAAAGATCTAAATTATGTTCGTATAGTTGTTTATTTATTTTTAATTAGGTCTCTGTCCTACACAAGCGTCCCAGTGTCAATTAAATAACAACAACATGTTGCGTGTATGGTGATGTCATGATGTTCAGAACGTTGATTTCCTTCAGCGCTGTGACGTCACAGTGGACTGCAATGCCAGTCATCGTCTCACCCCGCAAAATAAAACTACAGTGGAAGATCTCTGTTTGGGTGACTGTGTATGGAAGGCCACCTGGCTCAAAAAACGCGTTATTTATTTAGCGCGCGTTTCAGATAGCTGTTTAGTACACGTTCTCATTCGACTTTAGCACGTGTTTTAATTGTAATTACTACGTTGGACAATCAGATCGCTCAAAATGAAATGAGCACTAATGAATTTAAAGAAAATAGCACCTGTAATAAATTATCCAATTAAAAGTTTCCTTGCATCTGCCATTGTCCTCCAGTTCGTGGCAGTATGTGGACTTGGCATTGGGTAAAGCCTAGTGAAAGATGGATAGGGATCGGGTTAGGGTTAGGATCTGCCAGAGACAGCTGCAAACATAATCCTAGTTTTGTTCGTAGAATCTTTTCATTAACTCGGAAAGTTTATTCGAGTTACCAAACCTCCTGGCAGCTCCCTCAACAACAGAGCCGTCACACTCACAGTTACACTGCAGAAGTGATGAGTGTCAATGTGACGGCTTCAGTGCGCTGAAGTTGTGTTTAAATCGTCAGGACTAGACTATTAGGTTTTTTCCAGTCCGCTAAGGTATGAAATGTCTTTATAATATACAGCACTAAACCCTGATATTGATGAGATCCAGCCCTCTGAAATGTCTTTATAATATACAGCATTAGACTCTGATATTGATGAGATCCAGCCATCTGAAATGTCTTTATAATATACAGCACTAGACCCTGATATTGATGAGATCCAGCCCTCTGAAATGTCTTTATAATATACAGCACTAGACCCTGATATTGATGAGATCCAGCCCTCTGAAATGTCTTTATAATATACAGCACTAGACCCTGATATTGATGAGATCACAGCCCTCTGAAATGTCTTTATAATATACAGCACTAGACCCTGATATTGATGAGACACAGCCCTCTGAAATGTCTTTATTCTCACAAACTAGTTGGACAGCACTAGACCCTGATATTGATGAGATCCAGCCCTCTGAAATGTCTTTATAATATACAGCACTAGACCCTGATATTGATGAGATCCAGCCCTCTGAAATGTCTTTATAATATACAGCACTAGACCCTGATATTGATGAGATCCAGCCCTCTGAAATGTCTTTATAATATACAGCACTAGACCCTGATATTGATGAGATCCAGCCCTCTGAAATGTCTTTATAATATACAGCACTAGACCCTGATATTGATGAGATACAGCACTCTGAAATGCCTTTATAATATACAGCACTAGACCTTGATATTGATGAGATCCAGCCCTCTGAAATGTCTTTATAATATACAGCACTAGACCCTGATATTGATGAGATCCAGCCCTCTGAAATGTCTTTATAATATACAACACTAGACCCTGATATTGATGAGATCCAGCCCTCTGAAATGCTAAGGATCCAGTAAGGTGGTGCTGAGGGCAGGCGAGTCCAGTGCGGAGCAGGAGGGGCGGAGCAGGAGATCTGCAAGCGCAGGTTGAACACTGGGGTAGCCGCCTGGTTTCATCGGAGAGGTCCTAGGGAAGAGAAGGAGCGGCACGAGTGACTCGAGTGTTCAATCCGGCACACAGAGGATGCTGAAGGATCGCTCGTGCTGCAGTGTAGGCTTTTAAAATGAGAGTCAGGAGCTGCTGCTGAGCTGAAGCCCTGAGCCACAGACACGCAGTACAGGTTGAGACAACAGCTTACATCAGTACAATTGAATGAAGGTCCCGTCCAGTGAATGAATGGCGTGTGCAAACAGTCACCCAAACAGAGGGCGCTTTCCCCCCTCTGTGTTTAGTCGACTAGCTCAAGACACCTGAAGAGGGCTCGACAGTGATTCTGGCATCCCAGCATCACCCCCCTGCTTCTTTTAGATTAAAAAAAAACTCGGTCTAAACACTTCAGACCATAAGATGTATCACTGGAACCGCATCATAGAGTTCGGCTGTATGAAGTGGACCCGGCTCGGATTCCACTCGCCCCTCATAGTCATCCAACAGCAGCGCTGCGCGCACCGTACCAGACAAACTAACCAATGAAAATCGACTACGTCACGTCATTCAGTTGCTGTATTTGAAAAAAATCCATAGTAGCCCCAGAAGAGCGGGTCGCAGGCTGCAGATTTGATAACCCGCGCCATACAACAGCAGCAACGACGGAATATGGCCACTAGATGTCGCTAAAATCCCGCAGCAGGAACTGCCCATGTACCAAGACCTGCCCGAGTTCCAGAGGATGCCCATGTACCAAGACCTGCCCGAGTTCCAGAGGATGCCCATGTACCAAGACCTGCCCGAGTTCCAGAGGATGCCCATGTACCAAGACCTGCCCGAGTTCCAGAGGATGCCCATGTACCAAGGGCTGTCCCAATCCCGAGAGCTGTCCGAGTCCAGACACGCCTCCAGGACTACCTGATCTGAGGGGCGGGGCAAGAGGGCATTACTATCCACGCTCTGAATTCTCGCAAATTGATAATATTTAATTATTATAATGTATTTGTTTATAAATAAAAGTTCCTATTTTAAACTTCCCTTAAGTAACAATAAAAACACATTACTATAATTCAGCGTCACGCGGCTATGCCTGTTAGGCGTGGAACGAAATGACATCACCACCGTGCAGTGACGTCACTGCTTAGACTTAAACAGCTGTATAATGACAGGATGGCTAATCTAACCCATGAAATCACCTGCTTCATCAAAGACCCGATCGGTCTCTTCATCTTCTCCACGACCAGGACCAGCGTGACTGCCTGTCTCACCTTGCGGACATACCCAGACACCCGCAACTGGAGACCGCTGTCGTACAGCGGGCGGGCCTCCCGCGGCCGCTCCACTTGCATTCTCTGCGACGACAAGAAAAAAGTGTGTTTAATTAAATTACAATTAAACGTCATTAATATTATCCATCCATCCATCCATCCATTATCATTATGGGCCGATTGGGAAGTGTCCCAGCGCCTCTCGGCCCTGGGATTGGTGTCGTCTGTGTCCCGCGTTTCCCCCCTGATGTGGGACCCCCCCACGGTCAGGTAGTGTCTAATTATACTAGAGAATAACAATTTAATTTTCGGTCTTTACGCAAATTACATTAAAATTTATATACATACACTATAACATTTGAAATTGTAACACATAATAGAAATCCATATATATATTATTCTATATATATATTCTATATATTAATATATATATATATATATATATATATATATATCTATATATTTATATATATATAATATATATATATATATATTATAATTTGCGCGAAAAACTATGTTTTTCAATGAAATTATAAACTATTAATTTCATAATTTAGAAATAAATGGCACGGCAGGTATATTGCTTAAAACATATAAACTTATTATAAATAGTGCATGAATAATTACATAATTAAACATTCACAAAATGTAACAGAAAGAGAATTAAACTCGCGTTGTGTTTATTTAAGCGCTTACCTTGTCCAGCTGGGGGCAGTCCGCTTCAAAGTCCAAGAAGACACGCAGAACAGAGAGACAGAGCACGCCAGAACGCCACTGATCTCTATGCTGCAATGCTAAATTATGAAAAAGCATTATTTTTGCACAGAAAAAAAAAAATCCAAAACGTCTGTCTTACCTGAAGATTGTTTTTGGTCAGGTCAGAAGATAAACATTTGCTGTTGCTCATTTTCGCAAACTACACAGGGAAACAAAAAAAAAAGATTTAAGTGGAATTAAAACCTACAAGCTTCTATGTGAATACTATGCAGATTCACGGGCGGATCCAGCTGGTTCGAGGCACGTCTTCATGGAGGGTTTTGCGGTTCTATTCGGCACAGACACCCGCAGTTACATTCTGAGTGCCCGATTCATCCTGTAGTTTAGACGGGAGCTGTTGGGTGCTGCTGCGGGCACCAAAATAAACTACAGCAAATCAACATGCCTGCATTTTTTTATTATAATAATTATTATTAATAATATAATAATAATAATAATAATAATAATAATAATAATAATAATAATAATAATAATAAAAAAACGGTTTCCTATGTGAGACAAATTCTGCAAATGTCTGTGCAGAACTGTGAACTCTGTAATAATTTCTGTGATTGCAGAATTGGGAATGCTGGTAGGATTGGTGATTAACCTGTTCGTTTATGATTAAAACATAGCTTAGTGTTGGATGCACAGATGCACGCAGAATGGAATAGAGTAGGCGAGTAGAACACCTGCTTGTGAAGTCATACATGGTAACAGTCTGACAGTTCAATACAGTTCAATACTGAACATTTGATTTGGTGTGTTTGAGGTTTTAGGTTTATAATAAGGGTTCCCATTTAATTGCCCTTGGGGGGGGGGAGGGGGAGGGGGAGGGGGAGGGGGAGGGGGAGGGGGAGGGGGGGGGCAGGTATTGGTGTTGAAGAACCCATCTTCATCTTCCTCCGCCACTGCCCCCCCCCTGTTCGCGACGTGCACTTGTATTGCAGCCTAGTGAATTAAACATCTTAAATACGCAATCGTACAGCTAGCGCAGAATTTAGAGTCACATTTAATTCAGGGCTTGTCACCCACAGAGCGATCATTACGTCAGTAGCTTGTGGAATTTGGAATAGGAATTTGGAATAGTTTGCGTTTCCAATACACTGGGTCCGGCAGTTCCGCGTATTCGATAGCGCTATCCCTGTTTCAGTGCTCACATGAATCAAACGCATATGCGTAGAGGCGACTATAAACTGACAGGGTAACAGTGAAACATTACCGGCTACCAAATACAACTTGCCATTCAGAACTGAGATCAGAGTGCGCTTAATTATTCAATAGTATTTAAATCATTCACAAGGCGCATGCGTGATTGCGCTTGTAGAAATGTTAACGCAGTCCAATGTAAAGATACTGTTGATTGTTTCTTTGCGCTAAATAAATAAATAAATAAATACATCCACGAATCCTTTGTGGATCCTTAGCCTGTAGTTTACAAACCCAAGTCATGTTTCCTCCTTTCTTAAGAAAAAAATTCCAGATTCCATAACGAAATGAAATGGCAAAATGTTTGCCCATAGGAAATATCGCAATGTGTTAACACATATATATATATATATATATATATATATATATATATATATTGATATATATATATATATATAATATTTAAGCTTCGCTACGTGCGACGCGACGACTACTACATGTGTGCAACTTGGGTTCGGCTGGCTCTGAAATGGATTTGCTCCTGTTTAAAATACATTGAACTGTCAAAAGACTTTCCGTCTGAAAACGAAATGATCTTGACCTGCATAATACATAAATATATTGCAGAATTATTATGTTCTTATGTTCTTAATTATGAAAAACTTGATCAACCAACTACTTTAAGTCAGTCTGACTTAGTGTTCATATATATACCAATCTTCATATTTACAATGGAGCATAGCCAATCCGAATTATTTTTTGTTTTTTTTAGATTTATTATATCTATCAATACTAAGAGTACATTTGACACATCGATTTCCCGAAAATTAACCGACAAGAACATGATTTGTGCAAGCTAGTAGCGAACCACCCGCAACACGTGATCACAAACATACCATACAGGTAATTTCTGCTTTTAAAACGCACCTGTCATAAAACATACGATTATAAAATGAAAGCTATAGACTTGCAGAATCGTTTATTCTCGGAAGAGGTTATAACAGCGCAATTACACCCTTGACCGTGCAGCAAACGACGTCACAAGCAGATTGGTAGATTTAAACAGACTGGAGCGCATTTCAGCAAGACATCGCACAGCAAACACAGGAGCGATGAAAATGATTACATGAATGAGATGCCATTGACTGGATCATTATATTAACACTTTACTATAGAATATACCACTGCTATAATAATAATACTAATAATAATATAATAATATAATAATAATAATAATAATAATATAATAATAATAATAATAATCAGAGTGATAATAATAATATAAATAACAACAATAATACTATTACTACTAATAATAATATTATTAATAGATCTACGTTAAGTTAATATAATAATATTGTGTCACTCGGGTACAGTGCGTTATAATAACATTACAAACAATAAGCCCTCACACGCAAGGGGGATAAATCCACGCGGTTCTGTTTGCATCTGGCTTTATAAATGAACTTTATAAACTGAGCTGGATTATATCAACACAGCTCACTGTCCAGGGCGCTCACGCGAGCTCCCCTTTCACGGGTACCCCGTTTGTTTCACGTGGGGGTGATAGATATAGAGATCAATGTATTGATGCAGAAAACGTCTCAACACCAGGACGCTTTCGATTCGAGTAGAGCACGCCTCTGGATGTCTTTTTAAATGGTCTGTTATTTATTTTTGTATTGCGGATTATTCCATTGCGAACACTGCAGAAAGCGATATGAAAAAAAAATGGGAAAACAAGCCTGGTTCCGTTTTTCTATTTTGGACTCTTTTTGGAAATTGGAAAATGAAAAACTGGTCCAATTTATTTAATGAAAAAGCGAAATAGAAAATCGAGTCGTTTTCCGTTTTTTTTTTTTTTTCGATTTCTGATTTCAGAATGCAGAAGCGACTGCCCGGATTGTACACGGGCCGAGCTTTCTGGCAGTCTGAGTGATTTCGAATACATGCGTCTGTTATTGAGCACTAAACATAATCAGTGCAGTTCTGCATGGCCTCAAACCTGCCGAACCATCGGGTCTGGCACAGTCCGAAACACTTTAGCAGTTTGCTCATGCTGTCCATGTTTACAATGCAATTTACTTTCTCTAGGAAACGCTGACGTTCCGGTGAAAGCACGCGATGGAAGGTAGGACCAAAATACTAGGTTTAGAAAAAAAAAACAATGTTTTAATCACTTAAATAAATTGTTTAGCTACAAAAACTTCTCATGCACGATATTGTAACCTTGAAGAAAAAAACACATGTGTTAAATATCGATTATTTATAAACAAATACATAATAATAATAATTAAATAGTATCAATTCGCTTCAAGCATTGGAGCCTGCAAATGCGCCTCCCGTGCCGTCAGTGATGCAGAGTCATTGATGACATGGTCACAGTGCAGAGAGTGTTGGCCAGTGCAAGTTCAGTGGATATAATGGCTAGATTGGACAAGCGTGCTTGGAAATACTGACGATGATAATAATAATAAAAAAATAAATAAAAAATACTCTCAGTTTGAGTGCAGTTATTAATGTTGAATGCAGTTCCTGCTGCGGGATTTTAGCGACACCTAGTGGCCATATTCCATCGTTGCTGCTGTTGTATGGCGAGGGTTCTCAAATCTGCAGCCTGGGACCCCATTTTCAGTCTGACAGGGGTAAAATAGACAAACAACAAATCCTCATGGCAAGCCCCGTGCATCTGTAGTGCGCAATGTAAACAGTTAAGATAATCGCTAAGTTACTTATTCATATCGGATCCTGTGCTAAGAAATCTATAGGAATAACACATCTGCCAAATCCAGCACCATGCGGGATAAACACAGTCATTATTATTTGTATCAAAAGGCGGTAACGTGGGGTCCCAGGTTGCGGAATTCCTGAACATTAGCCCGGAGCAACGCGCGAGGTGCCTTCCATCCCTCAAAGCGAGCCTGCTGCCCCACAGAGTCCCCGATTAATAGTGCCCGCTCTGCCTCGTCGGCAGGTATATCCTTAGTAGCTGAAGCTGCACGGGGATATTGAACACTGAGTCCAGGTAGCGTTGCGTGCAACAAGCTGAATCCGAGTCACCAGACCGCTGTCCTTTCCCGTCACAGCTCCGGCAGCATGCAGAATATATCCCAAAACAGAGCGCTCCCAGCCCAGCCCTTTAACACTCTCAGAAAAAAGCAACGTATTGAATTACACGCCGCTTTGTAGTTTTCCCTAGACATAACGAAACAATTGAGAAAAACGTGACATTTCGAAATCTAACATGAAATACTACGTTTACTGCTATTGTGGCTTTCTGAACACTGTTTTGCAGTTTCTCTTTGATTACACGATTTTAATTAAAAGATCAAAATTATGTTCATATAGTTTTTTTTTGTTTTGTTTTTTTAATGATATAAAATTCTAGGTGAGGCAAAACGTTTGGCCGCAGCTGTGCATGTATGGTGAGGTCATGATGTTCAGAACATTGATTTCACTATGTAACACAATTTTTGTTCCTGGGTAGTAAGTGTTATTTCCTAATTGCTTATGCCTCAAAAGTATAGAAAATGGCTATTATTCCCCACAAACTTTGCTTGTGACCAGGACAGTGATATTTCAAAATATCACTATTTCCAATGGGAAAACGGGCAAATGTGTGTCTTTTCGTTCACATAAAGTCAGAAAAAAACAACATATGAATCCAAATTAACATGTATTTATACTAAAGTAATACAAAAATGACTACAAAAGATTTGTGGGGGAATAATAGCCATTTTCTATACTTTTGAGGCATAAGCAATTAGGAAAATAACACTTACTACCCAGGATCAAAAAAATAATAATAATTTGTTACAAGTTGTAATGATTCCAAGTCACCTAAAAATGTCCACTAGGGGGAGACAGAATCGTTTTAACAGATTTACCAGCAGGTCATTGGAAGTACAGAAATGCCACGCGAAAAAAAAAACAAAAAAAACAGGACTTTGAGAAACACAGGAAACAAGAATTTAGACTCTTTTTTTATTTTATTGATTCTGACCTTTCAACATTCCCCACCTAAAACCACAGCAAAGTGTAATAAAGCACAGAGAGATCTGGTGAAGCACAGGGAAGCATGTAAAGCACAGATAGGTCTGGTAAAGCATAGGCAAGCATTGTAAAGCACAGAGAGGTCTGGTAAACCATAGGGAAGCATTGTAAAGCACAGAGAGGTCTGGTAAAGAGCATGTGTGTGTCTGGGAGAGTGTGTGTGTTTGTGTGCGCGCCTGTGAGTGTACATGGTGTGTGTGTGTCTGTGTAGTGTGTGTGTTTACCGGTTGTGTCTGTGAGTGTACAGTGTGTGTGTGTCTGTGTAGTGTGTGTGTACAGGTTGTGTCTTTGACTGTACAGTGTGTGTGTGTACTTTTCCACGCCTGTACTTCTCCCACTCGCTGTCTTCCCAGCGACAGCGAGTGGGAGAAGTACAGGCGTGGAAAAGTACAGAGCAGTTTCGAAGCAGTTTGAAAGCAGATTGACGGCTGCAGAAGAAACTAAACTTCAAAAAAAAAAACCTCAACATGGTCTTCAAGCCAGTAATCTGTGACACCTGCTTGATGTGGGAAAAACCAAGTGTGCGTAAAGTGCCGCGCGATCCAGGATTTGCATAAACTAGTAAGTATGCTAGAAATGGAGCTTGAAGAAGTGAGACAGCAACACGATCTTGAGGAACTGGCACACCCACAATTCATGGAAGTCTGCATCACCCCTAACAGACTGAAAGCCACCAGGGAGATAGAAGGTCAGAACAGCTGGGTTCAGGTAGGCAGAAGCAGGGAAAAAAAGAAACTTCGTCAAACACCACCACCAGAAATCAAAACAACCAACAGATTTGAGTCACTCCAGAATTTTGATGAGCAGAACCAACAACAAGAGAATGAAAGGAACAACATCCAGGACCCTATTGACAGTGGTGACCATACAGCAAAAAGAACATAAGAACATAAGAACATAAGAAAGTTTACAAACGAGAGGAGGCCATTCGGCCCATCTTGCTCGTTTGGTTGTTAGTAGCTTATTGATCCCAAAATCTCATCAAGCAGCTTCTTGAAGGATCCCAGGGTGTCAGCTTCAACAACATTACTGGGGAGTTGATTCCAGACCCTCACAATTCTCTGTGTAAAAAAGTGTCTCCTATTTTCTGTTCTGAATGCCCCTTTTTCTAAACTCCATTTGTGACCCCTGGTCCTTGTTTCTTTTTTCAGGCTGAAAAAGTCCCTTGCGTCGACACTGTCAATACCTTTTAGAATTTTGAATGCTTGAATTAGGTCGCCACGTAGTCTTCTTTGTTCAAGACTGAACAGATTCAATTCTTTTAGCCTGTCTGCATATGACATGCCTTTTAAGCCCGGAATAATTCTGGTCGCTCTTCTTTGCACTCTTTCTAGAGCAGCAATATCTTTTTTATAGCGAGGTGACCAGAACTGCACACAATATTCAAGATGAGGTCTTACAAGTGCATTGTACAGTTTTAACATTACTTCCCTTGATTTAAATTCAACACTTTTCACAATGTATCCGAGCATCTTGTTAGCCTTTTTTATAGCTTCCCCACATTGCCTAGATGAAGACATTTCTGAGTCAACAAAAACTCCTAGGTCTTTTTCATAGATTCCTTCTCCAATTTCAATATCTCCCATATGATATTTATAATGTACATTTTTATTTCCTGCGTGCAGTACCTTACACTTTTCTCTATTAAATGTCATTTGCCATGTATCTGCCCAGTTCTGAATCTTGTCTAGATCATTTTGAATGACCTTTGCTGCTGCAACAGTGTTTGCCACTCCTCCTACTTTTGTGTCGTCTGCAAATTTAACAAGTTTGCTTACTATACCAGAATCTAAATCATTAATGTAGATTAGGAATAGCAGAGGACCTAATACTGATCCCTGTGGTACACCGCTGGTTACCACACTCCATTCTGAGGTTTTTCCTCTAATCAGTAGGGAGGTCATGATTGTTGGGGACTCCATATTGAGAAACACAGCAAGTTCAGTTCGCAGTTTGGACCCCCTTACTACAACAGTGTGCTGCCTTCCGGGAGCCTCGGTCAAGCACATCACTGAGAACGTGGACAGGCTCCTAGAACAAACAGGAGACGACCCGATAGTAGTCGTCCACATGGGTACAAACAACATTGGAAGAGACAGACCAAAATCCCTGCAAAACAAATTCAGAGAGCTAGGAAGGAAATTAAAAGAGAAAACCAAAACTGTGGTATTTTCTGGTATACTACCCGCACCTTGCAAAGGACCATATGGACAGCTGGAAATAATTAATCAAAACGAATGGCTGAAGACGTGGTGCACACGGGAAGGCTTCACCTATCTTGATCATTGGACCACATTCTACAACGAGGACTATCTGTATAGACGGGATTGACTGCATTTAAATAACAAGGGAACTAGTCTACTTGGAGAAAAGATCCTCGAGCAGGTTCGGAAGCATTTAAACTAGAAAGGAAGGGGGGAGAAATCAACAAAAAAACAGAAGGGAGACCGCATCAAAACAAGAACAACAACTCAGGTAAGACAACCATTAAATGTATTTATCTAAATGCTAGAAGTATCAGAAACAAAATTCTAGAACTTGAAGCTACTGCACTAACAGGTAACTATGATGTGATAGGTGTTACAGAAACGTGGTTATCTGAGAGTGATGGGGACGAATATAATATTTGTGGGTATACACTGTATAGGAAAGACAGGCAGGACAGAAGAGGAGGAGGGGTAGCACTATACATAAGAAACAGTCTTGAAGCCCAGGTGTTAAACCTGGACAAAGAAAATAAAACCGAATCAATATGGGTCAGAATAACAGACAAAAATTCAAAAGGCATAATAATAGGAGCATGCTATAGACCGCCAGATTCAGACGGTGAGCACAATAATCTGTTATACAATGACATTAGAAATGTGTGTAGCAAAGGAGAAGCCATACTAATGGGGGATTTCAACTTCCCCCAAATAAAATGGGAAAACCCGGTGGGTAGCGCGAAGGATGAAATAGAAATGGTGGAAATGACAAATGACTGCTTCCTAACACAATTTGTGAAGGCACCCACTAGAGGGGAGGCATGCCTTGATTTAGTCTTTTCAAATAACGAAGATAGAATAACTAAAACAGAGGTCAGAGAACCACTGGCAAACTCAGACCACAACATGGTCTCATTTGAAGTGTTTTTTAAATCCCCAAAAGTAAAGACTAAAGCTAAGGTTTACAATTTTAGAAAAGCAAACTATGAAGGCATGAAACAGAGACTAACAGAAGTAGATTGGAGTAAAATAGAGAAAACACCCACAGAAGAAGGATGGTTGTTCTTCAAAAATGTAGTACTAGAGGCGCAAAACAATTATATCCCTAAAGTAGACAAATCTAAATGTAAAACTAAATTGCCAAAATGGTTTAATAGATCAATTAAAAAAAATATTCAGCGAAAAAAAGGCACTTTACAGAGCATTAAAAAAGGACCAAAAAGAAAGTACGCAGAAAGAGTACACAGAACTGCAAACACAAGTCAAAAAGGAAGTTAGAAAGGCCAAGAGAGAAATAGAAATGAACATTGCTAAGGGAGCTAAAACCAATTCCAAAATGTTTTTCCAATATTACAACAGCAAGAGAACATTCAAAGAGGAGATTAAATGTTTAAGAGATACAAATGGCAAAATCGTAGAGGAAGAAAAAAAAATAGCAAATATGTTAAAATGATTACTTTTCACAAGTTTTTACAAAGGAAGATACGGACAACATGCCCCACATGTCATCCAGTTCCTATCCAGTTTTAAATAACTAGCATAACCGAGGCAGAAGTGTTAAAGGGACTAGGAGCTCTTAAAATAAACAAATCCCCTGGTCCAGATGAGATCCTCCCAGTAGTACTCAAAGAAATGAAAGAAGTAATTTACAAACCGCTAACCAAGATCATGCAGCAGTCTCTTGACACAGGGGTGGTACCGACAGACTGGAAAATTGCAAACGTAATACCGATCCACAAAAAGGGAAACAAAACTGAGCCAGGTAACTACAGACCAGTAAGCCTGACTTCTATTATATGCAAACTTATGGAAAACTATAATAAGATCCAAAATGGAAAATTACCTATATGGTAACAGGGTCCTGGGAGACAGTCAACAAGGTTATAGGAAAGGGAAATCGTGTCCAACTAACTTGCTTGATTTTTTTGAGGATGGAACATCGATAATGGATAATTGCAAAGCATATGACATGGTTTATTTAGATTTCCAGAAAGCTTTTGACAAAGTCCCGCACAAAAGATTAATTCTCAAACTGAACGCAGTTGGGATTCAAGGAAACGCATGTACATGGATTAGGGAGTGGTTAACATGTAGAAAACAGAAAGTACTAATTAGAGGAAAAACCTCAGAATGGAGTGTGGTAACCAGCGGTGTACCACAGGGATCAGTATTAGGTCCTCTGCTATTCCTAATCTACATTAATGATTTAGATTCTGGTATAGTAAGCAAACTTGTTAAATTTGCAGATGACACAAAAATAGGAGGAGTGGCAAACACTGTTGCAGCAGAAAAGGTCATTCAAAATGAACAAGACAAGATTCAGAACTGGGCAGACACATGGCAAATGACATTTAATAGAGAAAAGTGTAAGGTACTGCACGCAGGAAATAAAAATGTACATTATAAATATCATATGGGAGATACTGAAATTGGAGAAGGAATCTATGAAAAAGACCTAGGAGTTTATGTTGACTCAGAAATGTCTTCATCTAGACAATGTGGGGAAGCTATAAAAAAGGCTAACAAGATGCTCGGATACATTGTGAAAAGTGTTGAATTTAAATCAAGGGAAGTAATGTTAAAACTGTACAATGCACTTGTAAGACCTCATCTTGAATATTGTGTTCAGTTCTGGTCACCTCGCTACAAAAAGGATATTGCTGTTCTAGAAAGAGTGCAAAGA
>NC_054562.1:4390370-4400370 GCF_017654505.1 Polyodon spathula
CAGCGAGTCAGTGGCTGAGCTGGGATTTGAACCTCCTGGTTACAAGCCCATTTCTTTAACCCCTGGACCACACAGCCTCCTGCATTTATTTATTCGTTGCCTTTGTAGAGCGCTTTTTATACAAAAGTATCACAAAGCATTACAGTACAGACCAGAAAAACAGAAGAAACCACAATGCATTTCACAGTCAGACCGTTTCAATATCAAATTACACACAATAACACAAAAGCAGCAATTTAAAAGTTACATTAAAACCCACGCAGATAAGAAAGCCGTTTTATAAAAGTGTGTTTTTAGTCTTGACTTGAAAACTGAATGGTCTCAGCTTCGTAGACAACTCAATCAGATTGCTGGCGAGGGTCCTGCTCTGATCCCTGAAACCGGCGGATTTTCAAAGCGTTCGCTCCTGCTTTTTTTTTTAAATGCCTGTTCATTTGACAAGGCTAGACACTAACAGCACAGCAATCTCATCACGCTCTCTCAGAAACGACATAGTTTCTCACTCTGGATCGTTAAAGGCTGGAGGACCTGTTTTGATGAGATGTGTTCGTGTGATGGACTGCTGTCAAGCGTCATGTGAATAAATGCTGAGTCAGTCTTAATGAATCTAGCTCAGGGCTGCTGCAGTAAATCTCCCTTCACAAAACACATCCTGGATAATCACATACTGATGAAACTTGGTGTTTCCTGTCACAGCACAGCTGTATCAGAGCAACACTGGAAACAAGGCTTTACAATATTACATACAAGACTATGATAGGAGTCTGAAGAGGATTGGTGAGAATGAAACTGAGACAGACAGACAGAGAGACAGGCAGGCAGGCAGAGAGACAGACAGACAGGCAGGCATCCCCGTCCCGTCCCCGCCGTCCGTCTCCGCAGAGTATCTTCCCCTAGACCGTCCGTCATGCACCCTTTCCGGTCCCAACAGGCAGAGAGACAGACAGACAGACAGGCAGGCAGGCAGCAGAACCTGGCAGTCCCTCGTAATCCTCCTGTGCCTTTCCCCCCCCCCCCCTGCTTGTCTTTCTGACAGGACAGGCCGTGTCAGGCTGGCAATCTTCTGTCCTGACTCTCAAAGGTCTGTCTGTAAAAACCCTGGAACCGGCGGCTTTCCTGCAAAGGTCGTTCTCTGTCCTGTCCGAGACACCGTCCGTCCGTCCGGCTGTCCTGTCTGTCTGTCCTGTCTGTCTGGTCCTCTCCTGTCCGGCTCTCTGTCTGACCTTCTGTCTCGCTCAGTCTCTGTCAGTCCGTCCGTCTTTTTTAATATAGCAACGTGGTACAAAGTCCTGTCTGTCGTTTCGGAACTGCGTGCTCTCTCAGACAGACAGACAGACACAGGCAGGCAGGCAGACAGACAAAAGGCAATGCTTGCCCTGCTCTGTGGAAAATCTTCTGACCGAGATGGAACCCAATTAAATTTTATAAGCATTTTTGGTCTCTTATCTCCCCTATTTTTATTTTTTTTAAATGGTTAATCAATTACATATTTCTAACTGACTGTCACAGCCTAGGAATACAGCACTAATTTCTCTCTTGTGAAAACAGTCAAGAGCCAGCGCTCTGTGCAGATTATCGTCCAATATTGTGTAAGATTTTAAATCCTGTACAATCTTACAATTCTCTTTAGAAAAGGCAGATCACTAAATAGCTCTCCACCTCATGAAGCCCCTCCTGTCTTGAGAACCAGGATAAGATCTGGCTCCTTCGCAGCTCAACAGACCCTTTCTGGGGTGGGTGCCTGATTCTATCACACAGACAAGTTAACAAACTGGTTTATTTTATGGTATAGAGAGCGGCTGTTACCTCGGGCTGAGTGCCCTTGATTATGTATGTAGCTAATTAAAATACTGATTACGATCCAGGTAGAAGCCTCAAGCCTGTGCCAGCTTGATCTTCAAAAACTAGAGACCACAAGAAGGGAGGCTTGTTTTGTACTGTGTTTAAACCACTGTTTTTCTGTATTAATGTACACTCTCTCTCACTGTATTTCTGTATTAAGGTACACTCTCTCTCACTGTATTTCTGTATTAAGACACTCTCACTGTATTTCTGTATTAAGGTACACTCTCTCTCACTGTATTTCTGTATTAAGACACTCTCTCACTGTATTTCTGTATTGAGGTACACTCTCACTGTATTTCTGTATTAAGACACTCTATCACTGTATTTCTGTATTAAGGTATTCTCTCTCTCACTGTATTTCTGTATTAAGACACTCTCTCACACTGTATTTCTGTATTAAGGTACACTCTCACTATATTTCTGTATTAAGGTACACTCTCTCTCACTGTATTTCTGTATTAAGACACTCTCACTGTATTTCTGTATTAAGGTACACTCTCTCACTGTATTTCTGTATTAAGACACTCTCTCTCACTGTATTTCTGTATTAAGGTACACTCTCACTATATTTCTGTATTAAGGTACATTCTCTCACACTGTATTTCTGTATTAAGGTACACTCTCACTTTATTTCTGTATTAAGACACTCACTGTATTTCTGTATTAAGGTACACTCTCTCTCACTGTATTTCTCTATTAAGACACTCTCACTGTATTTCTGTATTAAGGTACACTCTCTCTCACTGTATTTCTGTATTAAGGTACACTCTCTCTCACTGTATTTCTGTATTAACACACTCTATCACTGTATTTCTGTATTAAGGTATTCTCTCTCTCACTGTATTTCTGTATTAAGACACTCTCTCACTGTATTTCTGTATTAAGGTATTCTCACTCTCACTATATTTCTGTATTAAGGTACACTCTCTCTTACTGTATTTCTGTATTAAGACACTCTCTCTCACTGTATTTCTGTATTAAGGTACACTCTCTCACACTGTATTTCTGTATTAAGGTACACTCTCACTATATTTCTGTATTAAGGTACACTCTCTCTTACTGTATTTCTGTATTAAGACACTCTCTCACTGTATTTCTGTATTAAGGTACACTCACTGTATTTATGTATTAAGACACTCTCACTGTATTTCTGTATTAAGGTACACTCTCTCTCACTGTATTTCTGTATTAAGACACTCTCACTTTATTTCTGTATTAAGGTACACTCTCACTATATTTCTGTATTAAGGTACACTCTCTCACAGTGTATTTCTGTATTAAGGTACACTCTCACTGTATTTCTGTATTAAGGTACACTCTCTCTCACTGTATTTCTGTATTAAGACACTCTCACTATTTCTGTATTAAGGTACACTTTCACTGTATTTCTGTATTAAGGTACACTCTCTCTCACTGTATTTCTGTATTAAGACACTCTCACTATATTTCTGTATTAAGGTACACTCTCTCACACTGTATTTCTGTATTAAGACACTCTCACTGTATTTCTGTATTAAGGTACACTCTCTCTCACTGTATTTCTGTATTAAGGTACACTCTCTCTCACAGTATTTCTGTATTAAGGTACACTCTCACTGTATTTCTCTATTAAGGTACACTCTCTCTCACTGTATTTCTGTATTAAGACACTCTGTCTCTCATTATCCAAACAGGTATCTGAAGGTTTTTTGATTGATAGAGAGTCCTGCAGGGTTAACCCTACCGTATTGTATTGTCTTGTTTTGAAGATTTGCCCATGCAGTTCGTATGTGTTTACATTCTTCACTGTGTATCAACGTATTTCCTTTTTGTGTCAGAATTAAACTGTTTTTTGTTTTTTTTGGGAAATCGCATCAAGAGGAGTGGAATTATTATTTTTGAGAAATAAAAGGAACCTGTTAAATCTTACGGTCGTTAATAAAAAGAGACACACAGAAATAATTAGTAAATCGAACCCCCTCGCTGTTGCTGTGCGTCAAAATCTCTTCATTTCAGGAGTATCTTCTCTAAATATAAATCCTAAAATCAGTCTTCATGCTGAAGACATCTTACTGTTCACCCAGCACTGTTCATGAGACAGACAGACAGATACATAAAGAGACAGACACACAGACAAATAGATAGAGACATACAGACAGATAGATAAAGAGACAGACACACAGACAGATAGATAAAGAGACAGACACACAGACAGATAGATAGAGACACACAGACAGACAGACAATGTGTCAAAATGCTTTTCATGATATAACCCTGACCCTTTTCTGATAAAGTTACACAGATCATGCAGAAAACTCAGTACATTGAAACGATGCATAATCTCATTGCAATCATGTAAAAGTCTACTGGAAGTCATAATAGCAGAGCAGAAAGTATTTCCTGTGAGATTTTGAAATGTCACAATTTTCAATTTGTCGGGTTTTTTGTTAAGTATGTGGAAAACTACACAGCACTGGTGTGCAATTCAATATGTTAACATCACATTATTCAGCAGCTTTCACTCGACTTCTACAGGGTGTTGCAAGGGCTGTATGTATATAATTGACTATAGATCTCAATGCATCGGTGATATTCAGGGAAGGAAGTGGTGCAAGTTAAATCTGTCACTGGGATTCACAATTGTGTCATGCAGGATGCATTATTGCACAACACAACAGCGCTACGCTTTCCTGGATAATAGCATACTTGAACCACTTTCATAATCCACAAACGATTGCAATGTTTGAAAATGACTAAGAAGCAGCGACCACGCTGTACATTTCTCTCATAGAAGAGTCCTCCAGTAAAAGCACAGCACAGTGCGATACAGCACAGTGACAGCATGGGAAAGCACAGAGAGGTCTGGTAAAGAATAGGGAAGCATTGTAAAGCACAGAGAGGTCTGGTAAAGCATAGGAAAGCATTGTAAAGCATAGAGTGGTCTGGTAAAGCATAGGGAAGCATTGTAAAGCACAGAGAGGTGTGGTATAATATATATTGTTGTAGGGTTGCAAAATGAAGTGCAGTGATGATCAGAGACAATCAATCGACACCGATTGTTGCATCAAAGGTTTATTGCAGTGGTCATCAAAATACAGAGCGCTCCGGAGAATAACAGTCACTTCATCAGTAACCAGTGTATTCTGCCGGGGTAAAGCACATACATGGGTTATATAGTTCCTACATAAAATTCCCTGCTCCTATCAGGATTTGGAATGCAGCAGACAATTCATCCATCCCTACCCCCTAAACTCATATACTCAACCAATAGAGGATAGCTGTGGGGCATGATTGTCCCCTCCGTTGCGGTTGTTATGTTCACTTCAGCCTGGAAATTACGATCTAGCAAGGAAGGAGGCATTGCCCTTCTTCTACCATCCCCCCACTGCCCCTGGACATCTGACCCAACCTAATGGTGCACTGAAACATTCCACCCTTCTCCCCCCTCCTTTCACAAATTCCTTACTAAACATTGTAAAACCGCACCCAAGTGATCGTTGGTTGATCCTGTTATCTTGTTCAGTTCCTTCATTATATTTATATAGAGCGCTATTTATACAAAAGTATACAAAATTACAAAAGTATCTCAAAGCACTGTACAGAAAAACAGAACAAACCACAATGCAGGTCTCACACACACACACTCACACACTCACACAACTGTCACAGTCAGACCATTTCAATATCAGATTACACACAATAACACAAAAGCAGCAATTTAAAAGTTACATTAAAACCCACGCAGATAAGAAAGCCGTTTTATAAAAGTGTGTTTTTAGTCTTGACTTGAAAACTGTAACGGTCCCAGCTTGCCTGACAAACGAAGGCAGAGCATCCCATAATTTCAGAGCTCTGCTAGAAAAAGCCCTCCCTCCTCCCGTGGTGCTTTTGTTGACCCGAGGAATAACCAGCAGCCCCGCGTCCTGTGATCTCAGAGTGCGGTTTGGAAGAGACAGGGTCAGTAACTCTTGCAAATGACGAGCTGCTAATCCATTCAGGACCTTGTGAGTCAAAAGTAAAATCTCAAAATCAATTCTACACTGCACAGGGAGCCAGTGCAAAGAGGCCAGAACAGGGGTAATAGGATCACCTTCCCTGGTTTCAGTCAGAATTGCAGCGCCGCTGTTTAGAGCTGCAAACGGGACAGCACACATCTTGAGACACCAGAAAAAAGTGCATTACAATAATCAATTCTAGATGAGACAAAGGCAGCGTCAGTCTCTCGGCATCAGTTACAGAAATAATTGGTCTAAGTTTGGCTATATTTCTCACATGGTAAAAAGACACTTTAGTGACTTCTCTGCATCTCAAATGAGGGATCAGGATCAAACTCCTCATTTCTAATTTCAGTTTCGATGAGAGACTGCAGGGGTTGAGCTCATGTAATCTCACATTTCCTGTTAGTTGGGTCTCTGAGCCCACCAGCATAGCCTCTGGTCTGATCTGAATTCAACATTACAGCATTCTGTGACATCTCATGCTTGATGTCTAGAAGGCAAGTAGCTAATAACACCCAGGCAGAAGAAATTCTTGTCTTTAGAAACAAATATAGCTGAGTATCATCAGCACAGCAATATCTGTGGATAAAGTCACCTAACGTTAGTATATATAATGAAAACAGCAAGGGAGCTAGACTGGAGCCCTGTGGAGCACCATAGACAACTTTTGATAGGCAGATTTTACCCCCCTCCCCGCCATTAGAGACAAACAGATCTGCACTAGAGCTTCTGTTTCTAAATACGTCACACGTTCTAGAGCTTCTGTTTCTAAACACGTCACACGTTCTAGAGCTTGTGTTTGCTGTGTGTTCCGCCGACTGTTCTCCTCTCCTTTAAGAATGCGATTGATCCCTGTTCATCCCTTCGTGTATCTCAATCCCAGCTGAGAAATATGCTCATAGTAGCATTGATTCCATTTACAAGGCTTTTCTGTGAAACAACTAAACGGGCTTTTAAATCGCAAGTCTTACTTTGCCAAATGACATTTAATAGAGAAAAGTGTAAGGTACTGCACGCAGGAAATAAAAATGTACATTATAAATATCATATGGGAGATACTGAAATTGGAGAAGGACTCTATGAAAAAGACCTAGGAGTTTTTGTTGACTCAGAAATGTCTTCATCTGGACAATGTGGGGAAGCTATAAAAAAGGCTAACAAGATGCTCGGATACATTGTGAAAAGTGTTGAATTTAAATCAAGGGAAGTAATGTTAAAACTGTACAATGCACTAGTAAGACCTCATCTTGAATATTGTGTTCAGTTCTGGTCACCTCGCTATAAAAAAGATATTGCTGCTCTAGAAAGAGTGCAAAGAACAGCGACCAGAATTATTCCTGGCTTAAAAGACATGTCATATGCAGACAGGCTAAAGGAATTGAATCTGTTCAGTCTTGAACAAAGAAGACAATGCAGCGACCTAATTCAAGCATTCAAAATTCTAAAAGGTATTGACAATGTCGACCCAAGGGACTTTTTCAGCCTGAAAAAAGAAACAAGGACCAGGGGTCACAAATGGAGATTAGACAAAGGGGCATTCAGAACAGAAAATAGGAGGCACTTTTTTACACAGAGGATTGTGAGGGTCTGGAATCAACTCCCCAGTAATGTTGTTGAAGCTGACATCCTGGGATCCTTCAAGAAGCTGCTTGATGAGATTCTGGGATCAATAAGCTGCTAACAACCAAACGAGCAAGATGGGCCGAATAGCTTCCTCTCGTTTGTAAACTTTCTTATGTTCTTATGTTCTTATTTCAAAGCAGGGGCGTCTCGTCTTTATTAATCTGAACACCGTCACGTAGAGCGACTGCAATAAAGACCGTGCAAAACAAAATACTTGAGTTTTCATTATAGCTTTTGATTGGTCGCTGATCAGCATGCTACGATCTCACAAACGTTCAGAACTGAAAAGTATGTGTGTGTGTGTGTGTGTGTGTGTGTGTGTGTGTGTGTGTGTGTGTGTGTGTGTGTGTGTCTGTCTGTCTGTCTGTCTGTGTCTGTGCGTTTGTGCGTGCGTGCGTGTGGGTGCCTGCTTGTGTGTGTGTGTGCGTGTGTGTGTGTTTGTGTGAGTCTGTGTGTTTGTGTGCATGTTTGTGTGTGTGTGTGTGTGTGCGTCCAGTCCTTTGCCGACTTCAGGGAGTATTATAATAATCAATAAACGTCAATCTTGAAAACACAATCAGATATTCTCCTGTGTGTAAATGTTGCAATAATTAATGATGGGAATATTCTAACGCAGTCAGCACTGCCAAGCCACGCCCCGCCCCTCCATCCCGCCCTCTTCCTCCCGCTCGCGGAATTTCCGAGCACGCTGGATATATAGCGTCGCTCCGGACAGAGAAACACACAGCAAATCTACAGAGCGATAGCACCGGAGCAAACAGCGCACAATACCGCAAGCAAAGCAAAGCAAAGCAAAGCAAAGCGACGCGACGCCGGATCACTGCAATATACTGCATAACGACACCCAGCGGGACCTCAGGTACAGGAACTCCTTCTGCCCTCGGGATGCTGCTGCTATTAACATTAATATGACGAGCGCTAGCATTACAGTTAGGAGCACTATTGATATTTATATTATCATTATTATTAGTAGCGATAATAATAATATTAGTAGTAGTAGTATTGTTGTTATTTCTATTATTATCATCACTGATTATACTGTGTAACATTTATTTATTTTTTGTTCCTGGGTAGTAAGTGTTATTTCCTAATTGCTTATGCCTCAAAAGTGTAGAAAATGGCTATTATTCCCCACAGACTTTGCTTTTGTGACCAGGACAGTGATATTTCAAAATACCACTATTTCCAATGGGAAAACGGGCAAATGTGTGTCTTTTCGTTCACATAAAGTCAGAAAAAAACAACATATGAATCCAAATTAACATGTATTTATACTAAAGTAATACAAAGATGACTACAAAAGATTTAGAAGTGAGTAGTTTTTCGAGATTTACAATTATACTGTATTTACAGTCTTGCTGAAATGCGCTCCAGTTTGTTTAAATCTACCAATCTGCTTGTGATGTCATTTGCTACACGGTTAAGTTGTGACGCTGCCCGGCTGTATTCGCTTCTATTGGAAGCTTCAAGCGTCATATGTATATGCATGATACGATTTCACATAGAAGTTTGTAGGTTTTAATTCAACATACACTCTTTCTGTTCCCCGTGTAGATTGTGGAAATGAGCTGCAACACACAAGTATCTTCTGAAATGGCAAACGAAATCGCCAGGTAAGACAGTCAGACGCACTGAGGGTTTTTTAATTTTTTTTTCCTGTGCAGAATAGTAAGTAGATCGAGTCAAGTTGCATGTGTAGCGGCGCTGCGTTCAGCGGTGTACTGACGCTCTCTCTCTCTCTCCTGCAGTGAGATCTTCGACTATGAGTCAGGCTGCCCCCTGGTGGACGAGGTGAGCACTTTTAAAAAAACTCGAATCTAGTTTTTATTCTGCTGGGTTTTGCGAATGCTTAATTATGATGTCTGTGTTATTGATAATAAGGATATGCGCTGGAAACAATATACATGCCGTGCTATTTATTTGTAAATTATCAAAAGAATAGTTTATAATTCCAGTGAAAACGTACATGTCATAAATAAAAAGCGCGTGTTTAATAGTATTATAATTGTTACAGTAAATAACATGCAGTTAAATGTAATTAAACGCAATGCTGTCTCTTTTTTAAATTTAACAATACCGACAATATTAATAATTGTAATTTTAATTAAACGCGCTTTCTCTTCTCGCAGATAATGGAAATTGAGCAGCCGTGGAAGCCGCAGTGCGACAGCGGTCTGGAGTTGCGGGTGTCCGGCTATGTGCGCTCCTTGAAGCAGGCAGTCACGCTGGTCCTGGCCGTGGAGAAGCTGAAGAGACCGCAGAGGAAACCGATCGGGTCCGAGTTTTCCGACTTAGAGCTGCTGAACATTTTGATGGAGCACGTGAATGAAGGTAGGACCACTTTCAATGTATTTAGTATTATTATTTTTAATGAATTTAAATGTACTGCTTAGTTAGAAATATTTTAAGAAAAAACAAACGTGTTAAATATCGATTGAAGTTTTTAAAAGCAGCTCGTTTTTGTTGAATGCCCTTTCTTGGTGTAAACTAGCCGTCGGATATCATTGCAGCTGCTCTATGCTAAGCAATGACGTCACTGCACGGTGGTGATGTCA
>NC_054562.1:4402870-4410486 GCF_017654505.1 Polyodon spathula
GTTCTACTAGTGAATCTTCTTCAGCCAACGAGGAGAAAGTGTCTCGCAAATAGTTATCAGGCAATTAGAGCTAGATTATGGGCTTCAGCCAAGTGTGGAGTCGCTACAAATAGTTCGGCGCAAAGCCAGCTTAAAGCTAGGGACGCGTCTAGCGGAACGTGTACGCGTCCTCGCGAAGCGCCGAGTCGTCCTAGCCTTGGCTCTCTGTCGCCTTCGACTTGCAACCTAGGACGTTTCATCCCTCGCGAGATCGCCAGTCGAGCCAGGGACTTTCGCTGTTTCCCCTCTGATTAGTACTCGGCAGGCGAAGGAGCGCGGACTGAGCGGGGGGGTTCTCCGCGAGGGACTCGCCCGAGCCTTGCGTCACTAGTCGCCCTTCCCCCTTTCGAAAAGCTTGATTCCTTTCACTGAGTCGCATGCTCCGCGAATCCGCCGGTCGCGAAGCGGTCACGCTCGACTAGGACATTAACGCGTCCTTAGACTCGTCCGATATCGTCCCTCGCCTTGGCTCGGTCGCCTTTCACAGAAAATGACTTTTTACTGCTTGGCGATGTGAGCGAATTGTGCGGGTAATACTAGTCAAATCATGATCCACTCTCGATAAAGGCGACAAAAAAAAATAAAAAAAAACCAACGTTCAACACCGGTAACCCATTGGAGAAAGTTATATATTTCCAATGTTTATGTACTAGCCGCCTGACACACCAGGTCACCAATTTCTTTGGCCAAGTTTAGGGTCGAGACTGAGCGAACACTGGACTCGTTCAGGTACTCGGACCTCGACGCAGAAACTCCACTCCCGTACTCCACGATACACAAGTGTGGGGGATCGTTGTAAGTGACTCTGCAGCTGATGCATAGTTCACACGCACCTAGCCTCGTATCTTGTAAAGAGCTTTGTGATGGTGCTCCACTATGAAAGGCGCTATATAAAAAAATGATTACGTAATGGATTTCCAAAGAGATTCGGGTTTACTGTCAGCTGGATATTTTAATCAATGTACACAGGGGAAGAGTCTAAGAGAGACTGTTAACCCAAATGGGGCTGCACTTGATATTTCTAGTTTGTACAAGCTTGAAAATAGGGGGTGTCTGGTGTCTGTGTTCCCAGAAAGTTTCAGTAGGACAATCCGAGCGGGGGTAGCACAAGATCAGAGCAAAACACAACCAGTTATCAAAGGGCCTGGGGTGAGGTGTAATGCTGTCCAGAAGATTGAGGGTTAACTGCTGCCCTTAGCTCATGTAATCACTGTCTGCTGTAGACTGAAAGGCATATTCAGTTAAATATATAATCGTCACAATTCAATAATTTTTATTATGACAGCATGTAATGAATTTGCGCACGCTGGGCTTCCACAAAACACGAGTGAAAACAGACTCTCCCTGTTCAATACCGAGAACAAAAAAACACACAGAGAGAATAAGAGAGACGCGTTTTAGAAGAAGGAAAATTGATTTATTGTTTGTACAGTTTCCTTTAGCACAGTCAGCTCAAATCTGACTGTACAATGAAACTTCAGCAGGCAGGGAACGCGGAAAACGGCGTGCAATAATAAGTACAGGAATCACGAGGTGATAGCACATATACAGAGGGGGTTTTCCCACCCCCCCCCCCCCCCCCCCCCCCCCCCACCAAAACAAAAAACAAAACAAAAACTGAACAATTGAAAAACATGCAACATTTAAAAAACAAAGATATACTAAGAGAGGGTGTCTATTTAAATAACCTCTTAAAAGATTATACTTAAGAGGTTTCATTGTAGCCGTGTCGATCCGGTTTGCAGGGCTGCGGGCTCGTGGTGCAGAAAGGCTGAACTCGATCTCGCGGATTTTATTACGCAGTATCAGCGGCCAGGCGAGCAAGACCAGAGAGCGCAAACCGCGTTTCGAGGGACAAGGTGCACATCCTATAGAGAAGCCAGGCTAGCCCGAAGCGCCACCGAACAGCCGCCAAAGAGGGGACAGCAAGCCTCGGGGAACTGTGTCAGATCCCGCGGTGATTTCGAAACCTGCCCGGGTTGCACACGGAACTCTTTGGTTCCAGTCTAAGTGTTTGTGTGTTTGGTGTCGCAAAGACTCATTAAGTGTGTGTTAAACGTGACTTATTCAACAGTTAAGGCAGTTTTGAGAGTACAGAGCCCTTTCTGAAATGCTGAACTGAGATCTCTTTTCAGAGCAAGGCAGGGTTGCGAAGCACAGTGCAGCGAGTGCGTGGTTACGCCGTGGCTTGCGTAAAGCACGTACGAAGTCTGGAAGGAGCTGCTGTAGTCTCGGCGGATTGTCAGGCTGCTGGGTGACGCGTTTACAACATGTATTCATAATGCGAGTTCATTGTTGTTCTTTTCATTTAAATGCCTCTCGTTTAATTGGGACCAGTGTTCCCAAACGAGAAAAATAAAATAAAAACAGCTGCATTGCCTTTCAAAACAACGGAAAGTTTTGTTCGGGTCAAAGTGAGGGGTAGTGGGGGGGGGGGGGGGGGGGGGGGTATACAAATTATTAAAAAGTATACACAAAAAAAAAAATTCACCCCCTTGGGGGGTGGGGGGGGGAATGAAATTATTTTTTTCATATGTTTTTTTTTTTAACCACGCCTACCACAATTTTGTCACGTCACCTATTTGAAAAAACGCGACTCTCAAAATATTAAAGCGACTCTCAAGCCCAATCCCGCAGATTATAAGAGGACTTGCCAACAGAGGCGTCCCGATAAAGCAGCGCTGACTGTTAGACAGAACATTTTTGATGGCAATGCCCAATCACCGCACAGTAGAACACACAGCAGCCAATAAACACCAGGGAGGGCGGGCTAATCCGAACGGCGGCTCTTGAAATAGGGCGTGGTCCGGTGACACGCTGGGCGGGCTCTCCAGCTGCCCTCCTGATTGGTCCGTTCAAATATTTGAACTTCTTGACCGGCGAGAAGTTTGATACGGATGGGAATTCAAAAATAAAATATATCTACAGTATGGAAGGGGATGTGACCGCAGCAGCACTTTCTCGAACAGGTATGTATTGATATTATTATTACTAGTACTCACAAACCAAAACCCTGAAAAAGTGTCACTTTACATTAAATATGATCCGCGATCTACGTGTATTAAATGTAATGGATGTGTACGATTGGATGCAGTTTTGAATTGAACCCTCCCGTTCGGTTCAGAATTTAGGTTATCTGTTATATTTTGGGTCATATTGGCCCGATGCAATTTCAAACATATTTTAAACAGCTTTAAATGCATTTAAATGTTTTTATATGCAAAAGGTTTGACTCTTTTTTGCTCTTTTAGTCCAGGAGCTGTTGCAATACTGACAGAGAAAATTAGGCTCTGTCTTGTAGATAATATAAATATATATTGTTTGTTTATAAATATTTCCAGACAGGTTCCAGAAATAATAATGCAAATATATAATAATAAATTGAAGGAGTTTGTTTTATTCCTGACCTGTTCTAAAAAAAAAAAAAAAAAAAAACATCTCAAAGGTTCTGCTTGCTGTGTATAAGTTCATGATCAATGATGTGTGTGTGTGTGTGTGTGTGTGTGTATAGATATTTCGTTTTAAATGACTTGTAGTTTAGCGCTTGTTGTGTTTTTGTTGTCGCTGGCTTCGCTGCCTCATTCCAATAATAAGTGACGTAGCTGGGCTGTCTGTGACGTTGCTCCTTTTAAGATGCTTCAGATGCCGACGAAGACAAGAGCGCCAGACACGAGGTGAAAGTAACACCAAGCAGATAAGAACATAAGAAAGTTTACAAACGAGAGGAGGCCATTCGGCCCATCTTGCTCGTTTGGTTGTTAGTAGCTTATTGATCCCAAAATCTCATCAGGCAGCTTCTTGAAGGATCCCAGGGTGTCAGCTTTAACAACATTACTGGGGAGTTGATTCCAGACCCTCACAATTCTCTGTGTAAAAAAGTGTCTCCTATTTTCTGTTCTGAATGCCCCTTTTTCTAAACTCCATTTGTGACCCCTGGTCCTTGTTTCTTTTTTCAGGCTGAAAAAGTCCCTTGGGTCGACACTGTCAATACCTTTTAGAATTTTGAATGCTTGAATTAGGTCGCCACGTAGTCTTCTTTGTTCAAGACTGAACAGATTCAATTCTTTTAGCCTGTCTGCATATGACATGCCTTTTAAGCCCGGAATAATTCTGGTCGCTCTTCTTTGCACTCTTTCTAGAGCAGCAATATCTTTTTTATAGCGAGGTGACCAGAACTGCACACAATATTCAAGATGAGGTCTTACAAGTTTCAAGATGAGGTCTTACAAGTTTCAAGATGAGGTCTTACAAGTATAATATAACGCAAACTCCTCTATAAACAAGAAAATAATCTGTAAACAACATACCTTTTAAATTGAAATTCAATTCACTCACTCAACCTGCATACTGTTATTCACGCTAGGGTGCTCAAGATCTTTCTCTTCAAATGGGTGCTTTTACAAAATTAACGTTGTATTTGAACTGCGCCGGCACTCGGTGTCCGTCATTCCCCTCAGCCTCGCCCCCTAGCTCTTGCTGCCGACACGTTCAGCCAATCACAGCTAACTTCAGTTGGAACCCAAAACTGACCCTCAACACAGGAGCTCCGAGCTTTACAGAAAGACCCTTTAATTGGTTATTCCTGATTCCAGGGCTGAGGTTAGTTAAGTTATTCAAGGGTCTCGGTGTGCCACCTCAAGTAGGGTATCGTTTTGAAGCGTGAGCGTTCCTCTTCAACGTAAAGTAGATTGCAGAGTGGCACTAGAAGGCATTCGCAGGCTATGCCGTGAAATGCACACGCCCTTCATTTCCTGCACATTGGTGCACGTTGTGAGGGCTTTGCCACCTCAAGCTGGGTGTGGTGCTGAAGGTGAAGCCCTTGTCTTGTGAGTGGAGTTTGGTGTGAAGTGGCAGGAACGTGAAGCCGCTCTCTCAGGAACAGGGGCTTGAAAGCTGCTTCCAGGAGACCCCCGGGAGACCTGGTTTGAGGGGCTGTATCAAACTGTAGGTTCAGATAGTAAAACCAAATCAAGGTTTTATTGAAAGAGTGTTCAGCAAGCAAACAACAGAGCGCTCGGGAGAACAAAAGAGCACTTAATCAGTGCTCCAAGTCTCCTGCCAAATATAATACAGTGTCAGCGTTTATATAGACAACAGTTTTATTTTATGTTCCAATGAGTATTAAGCACGCATCAAACAATTCTTGTTTCATCCCTCTCTTTCTATATACCCCTTTATTCTGTATGCAGAGCCTACCTCTCACCCTCTATGGTTATGTTCCTTCCTAAACCAGTTCGTGTATTTAATCTGTTATTGTAGCAATCGTTTGTTCTGCTTTTTATTCCAGTCTGCTTTCGCACTTTTGGCATTACTTTGGTGTTCACTCGAATCCCCTCCCTTCACCCCCACCGGATAGGTAGGTCCCTTCAAAACCCCCGAGTCTCCCTGCCTGGTGGACCTCGCAGCGGGCTGAATCCCAGTCTTCTGAAACCAGGTTCCAAGCCTCGCAAAGTGGTTGTGTGCTCCCTGGGCTCGGCTCCCGTTGCTGGGCACGTGGAGAGCGGCGCTGCTCGTGTGCCCAGGAGCCCTGTATCTGTGTTAAACACAGACCCGCTGCCTCGCCGTTTCAATGTTTCCTCACGAAACGCTCTCTGCTTGTGTTTCTCTGACAGAACTGCGGAAGCAGAAGCTGATGGAGTATCTGGCTGCGAAAGGCAAGCTGAAGCCTCCCAATCCGAAGTAAGTCCCGGAGCCTGGCTCCTCTCCGACCGCAGGGATGGGATCAGACTCCTGTTGCACAGCAGTGTCGCCCGTCCCAGACTAGCAGCTTGATCAGCCCCCAGCAAGCTAGCCCTCCTGCTCTGCACTGGACTCTCCTGCCCTCAGCACCACCTTACTGGATCCTCAGCTGATGCGCTATCCTTGCACTATTGCACTGCTAATGTCACTGCAGATATAACTCGCTGTGATCCTGACTGGCTGCATCCTAGTTCATATTGTATTCCAGCAGTATTATTATTACACTTACTGTAAACTACTCTGTGTTTAAATATGAAGCTTGCAATTGTAACACCTGCGAGTCACCTTGGATAAAGCAGGCATCTGCCCAATCGGTAATAATGCATTGCAGTTAATTGTGTGTGATGCCAGTGCAGGTGGGTGTGCCCCCAGGGCTGCTCTCCAGGGCTGGGCTGTGTTTTCTCCTGCCCTGCCCTGCTGTGATGAGAGATTTACCGGCCTGGCTGCTCAGAATCTTTCCCCTCTCCTTGTCTTTATTCCAGGCCCTATCTGAGAGAGAACCAGATTCTACAGAAGCCACCGCCGGCCGGTCTGAAACCCGCTCCAGTGGGCTCCTGTACTGGTCTCGCAGGGGGGAAACCAGTTAAGAAAAACCATTTCCTGTTATTGCAAAAGGAGCGCTTTGTTGTCGCTGATCTCGCATTGGGGTGGGGGGGTGGGATGTTCAAGGTGTTTTATTTTTTATGACTCTGTCCTTTTTAAATAAACATTTACAATATGAAATGCTTCATATTGAAAAGTAGCCCAGCTTGGGTTGAAGAGATTATGCCTTGTTTGTGCTGCACTGAAAAGGTTTTGTGTGGCTGCTTTTGTAGGTTCAATGTTTAGGTATTATTATTATTATTATTAATAATAATATTATTAACCCTTTGCGGTCCTGTGTCGGACCAGGTCCGGCATTACAATATTCCCTTTCCAGTCCGATGTCTGGACCCTGTCCGACATCATCAAAAAGACGTCAAGCTCAGGTCTCTAGTCGTGTTTTCTCAGGAAAAAGCAGAGAAAACATTTCAATGGCCAAGCGAGATCGATGGAAGCAGAGAAAAAAATTAAGGGGCTTATCTGAGTAGCAGAGCTAGCAGCTGCACTGCAGAGATAAGACCTACACAACCAAAGGGGTTTGGTGATAGTGATGGAAAGGAAAGGAAGGTGCCACAGCAATAGAGATGAAAAATTGAAAGTGTTCAGAGTTCTGTTTTTTTGACCTTTTAACAATTAAAAGGGAGTCTCTTTCTGATAAAGTTGCATTTCAGATCCAAACCTTAAAAGAAAAAGACATTTATTTCAGCCCTTGTGCCCAGGTAAGAAAAAAACAGGTTTTGCTTGAAACTAAATACCTGTTTTAGCTGAACTTTGTTTGACTGGATTCTTGCGTCAGTTTAACAGACCCTCCCCCCCACCCCGAGTCCTGACAATCATCTCTGCTAGATCTGCACTCTGAGCGTCAACGAACAAGCGTTCAAAACGTTTCGGCCACAGCCGGATCCACTCAAACACATTCTGTGCTCTATAGTCTGCCTTTTATTTTAGATGTAATGATTTCTAATGGCTGTAATCCAGCTGAGAGCGCGTTCCTCTTGCACTGTTTGTATGACAGTCCCCTGGACACAGCAGAGTGAGAAAGAAACACGCTGCCCAGCCCTTGGACGTCTGCATTAATAAATGTGTGTTTTTTATTGCTCTGCAGGCCAGCAGACAGAAGGAGAACCTCTCTAGGCAGCCCCCGAAACCCGGAGGGGTCGCCCCCAAAATCCCTCCCAAAACCGGGGCCCGCAGCACCCCTCTGACCACCTCCCACCCCGGGGTGAAACCCTCGCTCCCCCGAGCGCCGATCAGAC
>NC_054562.1:4410986-4415986 GCF_017654505.1 Polyodon spathula
AGACTGCTGCGGATTATGTTTTTATTTTTTATTTTATTTTTTTGGATAAATTATGCTCTATTTCTTTTCCTCAGTCAAAATGCACCATGTTTAAAAATAAATAAATAAACAATTAAAATAGAATACACTTTTCACGCTTAAAATAAAACTTGATTTGGCATGAGATTAAAAAATACTTGTTGCAATGCTACACACGAATTGCTTATATATGTTTTTATTAAAATTAATATAATTATTTAAATATGATTATATATAATAATATATATTAGATTATATATATAATATATTATATATATATCATTTATAATGCGGCTAACGAACACCTCTCTATATGGAGCGAAGCAGCAGCACTGCAAAGCTGACCAAACCAAACAAGGCCATCTATATACAGAGAGCGAGAACACAACGCGGCGCGGCGCAGACGAACCCCGTATTACCTGTGTATGTATAATACCTTGCGCACGGGATGACTCATATTGCCTTTATTTGTGTGTTTAATAATTAGTAAGGACTACGTAATATGGATAGCTGTTACTTTAACGTGCATATTCCCAGTGAAGAAATATAACGCTTTTCTATTTTAGCTAGATGCTTATATCCTACTTTACAGCTGCGCTGAGCTGTAATGCGATATTTTGTAACAACTGTATATATATATATATATATATATATATATATATATATATATACAGACACACACACACACACACACACACACACACACACACACACACACACACAAAGAATCACCGGCGTCCGCTCTGCGTCCTGCCGCTGGTGTGTTAAGTGTTGAACTAACTGGGTTGTTTTGTTTTCCAACAAGAGAGGGGGGAGGGCAACAAGTTAAACACAGGTCGGCTTCGGACACTTCATAAGTGGCGGCCCGGAGAGGAGACGCGGAACCGGCTCTATGGCTTTGAAGAAGCGACGCTTCTATTGTTTCTTCGCGTACAATTACCTTCCAAGCAGCAAAGCCCTCCAGCGCTAACTGGCCTATTTATGAGTCATCTGGGCAGTAAATTCGCCGTCTTTGAACCTCTAATCGAGCTGTAAACAAAATGAAACACAGGCACCGCCCCCGCCCCCTACTCGCTTTCATGTTACCCGCAAGGGGGGGGGTTAACGTCGTATTTCCTGATATCGACAAAGGAGTCAAAGGACGGTCGTTAATGATTTTGAATGCACGATCACATTGGGGGGGGGGGGGGGGGTGACACTGGTCAGCCAGTCGTGCGGCGCTGTTGCAGTCGTCTGTCTCAGTGAGTATAATAGCGTGGATTATTTTTGATTAATTCAAACTAATTAATCCTCGGATCATTAGATCGGTATTGTATGACCAAGTAACCGCTTTTTTTTATTATTATTATTCTTTTTTTTTCAGATTTACAATCTTTGTTACAGAATATCACAGTTCAGATAAGGAGCCGTTAAAAAGTACAACACAGTAGTTCAAATTCAAATAATAAGAGCCAAATAAAGACTACATTTATAATGTACATTTAAGAGCGAGTTCCTCTGAGATCGATTACTATATATATATATATATATATATAGTATATATATATATATATATATATATATAAGATATACTATATATATATGCTAGCCCGGGTTTCTCAAGCAAAGAGTCACATCTCATTGAAGCGGATCTTTTTCCACTTTGCTCAAAGACGTTTCACAAAGTGTAGTCCCTCTTTCTGTCACCCCGACAGTTATAGGGTCTGTCAATATCACCAGCCGGGCCAGCCAACAGAAAGCCAGCTTTGCTGCGCAGCTGAAATGCAAAGTGTGTAGCAGCGGACAAAAGTTTAGCATCAACTTTAAAGTTGAGACATAATTGTAATCTTTATTTAATAATTTTATGTTTTTATATATATATATATATATATATCGCCTTTCATAGTGGAGCACCATCACAAAGCTCTTTACAGGATACGAGACTAGGGCGTGTGAACCATGCATCAGCTGCAGAGTCACTTACAACAGCGTCTCACCCGAGAGACGGAGCGCAAGGAGGTTCAGTGACGGCGTCACATATAGTGAGTCAGTGGCTGAGCTGGGATTTGAACCGGGTACCTGCTGGTTACAAGCCCGGTTCTTTATAAACTCATTAAAAACTCTAAATATATGAATAGCATTTAAATCAAATAATGTTCACAATCAATAACTCTCATCTAAAAATTCAGTCCTTAATTTCACATCACATATTGTCAAAGGAACTACACAATTATATCGCAAAAGTCCTCTACTGGAAAGCCATCGTAGCAGCGCAGAATCATGTTAGATTTTTAAATGTCAGTTTTCTGGGGTTAAATATATAGAAAGCTGCAAAGCAATATGTTAGCGTAACCATTCTCAGGAGGTTTCGACTTCATGAAGCAAAATGAGTTCATTCTCACCCGATCGGATCAGAATCAATCGATTCAATGGGACATTATCAAGCAGAAAACATCCCATCGGAATCAGAACCTAGTACCCTCCTAACAGGCAGAGTCGGTCCGGATCAGCGCTTTAATGGCAGTCAGGTGTAGTAGCCGCTAGAGGGCGCTAAATGCTAGAAATTACGTTAATAATAACAGTTTAGGGGTTGGGATAACGTTAGTTGTAGGCATTAGGGTTAGGGGTAGAGGGTAGATTTAGGGGTTAGGAGGCTGGTAGGTACCTACTGATCCATTCATATGGGGTGATTTTTGCTTGCTAACGTCCCCTTGAATCAACTGATCTCATTCAGATCGGCTGTCATTCTATGAGGGGGATGCGAGACACGTGGCCACAGCTGTGCTGTCATAAAAAGGTTTTTTTTATGGAGTGCAAGAGTTCCCACAGCTTTCTGCTGAAGCATTTCCAGCGCGCACCTTTTAAACTGAACACAATTGATAAGAGAGCCTCGCTAAAGTTTCATAGGGAGTGCAGAGGCGGATTCTGCTTCAGGATTCCGCGTAAATCTTGCAGCATTTCTATCGCTGGGAACCAACTTTGTTAGACATTTAGATAGTCCATTCTTCTAAGTTTAGGGAATTATACAGAAACGAACTCACTACTAGAAAACGTGTCTTATTTGGTGACACGTACAGCTGGTCAGATCTTGAAACACGCGTTGGAATGAACGTACACCACACCGCAAAGCAACTCAAAATAGAAAAGATTTATTTAAAAAAAAATCGTTAGTTTTATCATTTCATTATTTGCATCAGATATTTATTTTAACAACGATTTTATTTGTATTTTGTTTTATTTATTTTTTATTTTATTCTTTTTTTTTGGGGGGGGGGGGGGGGGGGGGGTAGAGATCGGATGCTAAGGAAAAGAAATTTCCGATTTTTCTTTAGAAAAGAAAACCCCACAAACACATTATATACACTTTGTATCTTAAATAGAATATCATTTTTTTAAAAAAAAACAATCGTAATAATTATAACAGAAGAAACCAATATTGCACTGTATCCGCTTGAACTGCAAACCAAACACCCATCTACACAGATCCTGTCAAAATCCTTCACTGTCAATCAAGAATCAGAGCACAGCCATAGCGAGCACTTATAAGCAGCTGTATGTTGCACTGTCCTTAAAATTGGGCTACTAAACCCAACGTGGATGGAAACGAGACTCTTATTGCACAGCAGCGTCACCCATTCCAGGTTTTACCACCAGCTTGATGAGCCACAGTGTGTCTAGGCAACAAGCCCAGGTGTGTCTTATTATTAAACCCTTAATAAAACCAGGAATGGATCAAACTGCAATCCAATGGGAGTTTTGTTACCATCCTAGCTGGAGGGTATCAAAGCGGGTTTGCGATCATATTTGAAACTGTTTCTGGTCTCTCAAAGCAGCCGCCCGCTTTCCCAGAGCGCTATACATCAACAGAGAAGCCAACAATAGCTGGTTATCGGCTCTCGGTGCGGCGGTCCTGTCAGTAATAGGGTGCGTACGGGTGGTATCTCCGCATCATATTGCCGTTACCGGGACCGGCGCTGGTTGCCGGTATGACCACTCCTGATGGCACGCCGTAGGGGTACACGGCCGCCTCCATGGGCAGGGCCGGGAGCGCGCTCACAAGCGGCGCTTGGTACTGCATCGCTGACAGGTACGCTGCCGTGCCGTCCTGCGCCGGGTAATAGCCAGCGAAGGGGCCCGGGCCGTAAGCCTGGAGCTCGGGGTAGTGCAGGAGCTGGGAAGCCACCTTGGCGTGGCAGGCCTGGGCCAGAGCGTCCTGCAGGGTCCTCTTCAGCTTCATGCGGCGGTTCTGGAACCAGTTTTTGATCTGAAGGGAGATGAGATAAAAAAGAGGGCGAGCCAGTCAGTCAATGTGCTGATCATAAAGGAGAATACGGGGGCTGCAGTGTAATGATGTTGTAGTGGCAATAGAGGGCACTGTCTCTCTCTCACTCAGCTCCACCAATGTAGGAACGCGCTTATAGTCAACTTTGATAACGCTCTCCAATGTATTACTAGTAGTACAGCCTGTGTTAAAAATCACTCCTTTAGGTTAATATTATAGCACTAGTATTACAGTTATTAGGACTATTAATGCTACAATAGAGTCTGCTAATTAATTCGTTTGAGCAGTTTCCTTTACATAGGAATGTTTTTCTTATTTTATTTTGAGCCCATGCATTTGATCTCATCTGTGTAACGAGATAATGCGCCGTTTCTTTGAAAGCGAATGGACGAAGCTGTTCTTCTGGCGCTCCTCTCTCACCTGCTTCTCGGACAGGTTCAATTTCTTCCGCAGCTCCTCTTTCTCTCTCGTCCCCACGTAGCTCTGCTTCTTGAATGTCCTCTCCAGCCGGTTAATCTGCTCCGCGGTGAAGGCGGTGCGGGGGCGCCGGCTCGGCCCTCCCGGGGGCTCAGAGTGCGCGTCCCCGCCGGGTCCGGGGCTGCCCTGCCTGGGGGGAGACAGTGGGTAGACCGGGGACACCGAGCGGCAGCCCTCGCTCTCGTACCCTGACGTCTCGTCCGCGCTGCTGACCGAAGCTGCGTCGCTCACTGAGACGAGGGGA
>NC_054562.1:4418486-4505986 GCF_017654505.1 Polyodon spathula
AACCGAAGCAGATCAAATACTTGATCAATAGTCGAAGCTCCAGAGCTCAATACACAGCTCGTCTTCATCGCGCCTCGCTTCAGTGAATCTGATTCTATTCCGCTCCTTCTAATCAATCGCGCCCGGCGTCGACAGCACCATAAAGAAGCAAAGAAAGACACAAAGACAAGTTTATGTACAGTGTAAGTCCATTAAGCGACAACGCAATAAAATTGGAGACACTTGTTCTGTCGCGTTAAGTCGCCTTGCTTGTTAAGGCAGAATATCAAAGCCCCTGATCCGCCTGTGATGTGCCGATTAACTGTAATCACTAATTACAGCTACACCTCGCTGTTCAGCCCGTGGAGACAGCAGTCTGGCGATAGAAAGACCGAGACGCGCCTATCTGACGTGACTGTGAGAGCAGCCTCGCCACGCCACCGCTGCCTTGTGAAGTGATGCTAATTATCGCGTCAATCGGCTAATGAACGGATGAGTGTGGGAAGGAGGTGAGTGTGGGAAGGAGGGGAGGAGGGACCGTTGATGACGCTCTCTCTCTCTCTCTCTCTCTCTCTCTCTCTCCTCTCTCTCTCTCTCTCTCTCTGCGAGGTTATAGTTTATAATGAAACTGGCTCTGTGTTACTCACCACGATAAGGAACGATCATTGATGATCAATATCGAACCACAACACAGTCATCAATCGCGTTTAAAGTTATAACTTGAGTGAATGATTATTAGTAAGACGCGCCCAGTTAATCGTAACGCCCAGGCGCCGTCAGGATAGCGACCGGGGCTACAGTTCAGGGCTATAGTTCGATCAAGCGCGTCTTTAATTACTGCTGCAAACAGCAGACTGCTTTAGACAAACAGGCTAATCTAGTCGTTTTTTATTCTATTCGTTTCCCAATAATATACCGCTCTTTCACAGCATGTTACGTTATTTATAGCCCAGCTCAGTCCTATTTCAATTTAACATTAGAGTCGGTAGGACTATCATGAAGTTAAACACAAAGACAGTTAGTCAGAATATTTGACCTGTGTACAAGTCTTTCGTAATGCCTTATAAACATTAGCATTGTGTTTCTGCGCGGTCACTGACGCTTTTCCCCTGGTTATTCTCTGCACTGATCGTGTTTACTCTGGGTTGCTGTGTTTATTATTATACCACACCCCGCTATTCTTTAAAACTCATAGCTCTCACTGTGCTTTATTACACTGTGCTGTGCCTTTACTGTGGGAAACTTTTATAAGCGTTAGTTTTGATTTTATTTTTTTTATATATTCTTTCCCCTCTCTGTGCTTTACAATGCTTCCCCGTGCTTTACCAGACCTCTCTGTGTTTTACAATGCTTCCCTATGCTTTACCAGACCTATCTGTGCTTTACAATGCTTGCCTATGCTTTACCAGACCTCTCTGTGCTTTACAATGCTTCCCTATGCTTTTACCAGACCTCTCTGTGCTTTACAATGCTTGCCTATGCTTTACCAGACCTCTCTGTGCTTTACAATGCTTCCCTGTGCTTTACCAGACCTCTCTGTGCTTTACAATGCTTCCCTTCACCAGACCTCTCTGCTTTACAATGCTTCCCTGTGCTTTACCAGACCTCTCTGTGCTTTACAATGCTTCCCTATGCTTTACCAGACCTCTCTGTGCTTTACAATGCTTCTCTCTGTGCTTTACAATGCTTCCCTTTACCAGACCTCTCTGTGCTTTACAATGCTTCCCTGTGCTTCACCAGACCTCTCTGTGCTTTACAATGCTTCCCTGTGCTTTCATGCTTATCTATGCTTGCTTTATTAAGCTTTGCTGTGCTTTTACAGTGGAAAACGTTTATAAGGATCAGTAAATCTCTACAGTCATTTCAGCAGACATTTCTACCACATAATCCCATTTTGTTCATAATAAAATAACATAAAGACATTCTGCTTCGGGAACAGAATTTCAGATTTGAATTGAGATGCAGCTGCAGCAATGCACAGCGACTGGACGCGAGACCCGCCGACGCGCCCTGCACTAAATACAGGGGGTCAGTTTATCTGGTATTCTCCGACTCTCCGACGCTTGTCTTTATTTACATGAGCCGCTCCGAAACTGTATCGTCTGTTTCCTGATTAACATGCTCCTGCATGCGCGTTATCCCGGTACCCCTCCGAGCCGTTATCATAGCAGGACGAGATCATTGATGTCCCGAATATCTGCTAATCGCTCCAGGCATTGATACGCAAACACACACACACACACACACACACACACACACACACACACACACACACACACACACACACACACACACACACACACACACACACACACACACACACACACACACACACACACACACACTGACACACACACACACACACACACACACACACACACACACACACACCACACACACACACACACACACACACACACTAAACACACACACACACACACACACACACACACACTGACACACACACACACACACACACACACACACTGACACACACACACACTGACACACACACACACACACACACACACACACACACACACACACACACACACACACACACACTGACACACACACACACTGACACACACACACACACACACACACACAACACACACACACACACACACACACACACACACACACACACACACACACACACACACACACACACACACACACACACACACACACACACACACACACACACACACACACACACACACACACACACACACTGACACACACACACACACACACACACACACACACTCACACAACACACACACACACACACTAACACACACACACTCTCACACATACTGACACACACACGCACACACACACATGCACACACACACAATGACACACTGACGCACATGCACACATACTGACACACACATACGCACATACACTGACGCACAGACACTGACACACAATGATGCACACACGCACACACAATGTTAACATATTGAATTCCACACCCTCTATATAGAATGAACTCCCTCAGCTTCATAGAGTCCAGTGAAAGCTGCTGAATAATGTTCCCTTGTTAACATATTGAATTCCACCCCCTCTATATAGAATGAACTCACTCAGCTTCATAGAGTCCAGTGAAAGCTGCTGAATAATGTTCCCTTGTTAACATATTGAATTGCACACCCTCTATATAGAATGAACTCCCTCAGCTTCATAGAGTCCAGTGAAAGCTGCTGAATAATGTTCCCTTGTTAACATATTGAATTGCACCCCCTCTATATAGAATGAACTCCCTCAGCTTCATAGAGTCCAGTGAAAGCTGCTGAATAATGTTCCCTTGTTAACATATTGAATTGCACCCCCTCTATATAGAATGAACTCACTCAGCTTCATAGAGTCCAGTGAAAGCTGCTGAATAATGTTCCCTTGTTAACATATTGAATTGCACACCTGCTATATAGAATGAACTCACTCAGCTACGAAAAAAAATAGAGTCCAATGAAAGCTGCTGAATAATGTTCCCTTGTTAACATATTGAATCACACACCCTCTATATAGAATGAACTCATTCAGCTTCATAGAGTCCAATGAAAGCTGCTGAATAACAAGGGAAAATTGTCTCAGTTAAGGTGGTGAGATATAGCTTTATATTTTTCCTCTCAGGAGAAACATTGCAATACAAATGTCCAAGACTGTAGAAACTTGGTTGGTTATGTAAACCCCCCTTTACAACGAGTCCTGGTAAAAGCTTTAGATAGGTACGTTGCATGACGGGGGACACTACGATACATCCGAAGGTCATGAAAAATACATTTTGTTTTTAATTTTTTTTTTTTTTTAATCATTAAATAAAAGAAAGACAGTTCATATATTTTATTTATTTATTTATTTATTTATTTAAATTGTCTCAAGCCTAAAATTCCAGGTGATGGAAAACATTTGTCCAGAGCTGTAGACTAGTTGGCTGCTAGACCCCCTATCCTGTCCGATCAGCCCCCCTGCTGGCGTTGCTACAGGGTCAGTGGCGGGGTGCGGAGGGGTCCAGACTCCTGTCTTTACTGCTAATGATCTCCCCTGGAGCTCAGCTTTGATTTCCAGCTCTGACCCTCTTTAATCTCTAATGGGCCTGTTTGCTGGGGCATTAGACATGCACTCCCCTCCCACGAGCAGACTCTGATCAGCGGCTGTAACTGCTGTGTAATGCCTCCTTCACCTTTGAAGATCCCTTTCCAGTCTCTTACTCTGGAGTCCTGATTGAAGCTCCAGCATTACTGGAGACCTCTGAAGAAGATAGGGCATGATTACTGACTTCCTCCACCCCACTCCCCCCCAGAATTCACACTCCAGAATGAACCCCTTGGCCCCTACACTTGCTAGAGTTGAAGATGCTGAGAAAGACTTCTAGTGGAAACGCTTGCCATTGAATTTACACTGAAGACACTGAGAAAGACTTCTAGTGGAAACGTTTGCCATTGAATTTACACTGAAGACACTGAGAAAGACTTCTAGTGGAAACGTTTGCCATTGAATTTTTTCTGAACATTAAAACAAAACTTTCTTCTAGTGGAAACGTTTGCCATTGAATTGTTTTTTCTGAACATTAAAACAAAACTTTGCAAGACTTAAAAGCCAGACTTTGTTGTTTTTTTATTAATTCTAAAGAGATCTATGAATTATAAAATCAGTCAATTAAACCATCTACCAAGCTAGTTTGAAAATAAAAAGGAGAGAGAGAAAGGGAGAGAGAGAGAGAGAGAGCGGGAGAGGGCGAGGGAGAGGGCGAGGGAGATAGAGAGGGAGATAGAGAGGGAGAGAGGAGAGAGAGAGAGAGAGAGAGAGAGAGAGAGAGAGAGAGAGAGAGAGAGAGAGAGAGAGAGAGAGAGAGAGAGAGGGAGAATGGCATCAGGAATATTATTGGGAGAGGTGGAGTACACAGCAGAATTTGCTGCTGCAATGTGTAGCTGTCCAGTCACAGTCTGAGAGATACGATTTAGAGACCTGCTGCACTTTCTGTTCACACTGCATTTGATGCTGCTGTAGATCTGTATACATGTATTGCATTTGTTGAAACATGATGTGTTTCTAGTGATTGATGGGTGTCCTGTTGGATCTGGATGCTCTGTGGATAGAGATCAGTTTGCTGTCTTGAAATTCTCTGTTAGCATCATATACAATATGCATAATAACAGGCATGGTTCATTTTACTTTACTAATTTAGAGAATTAATGAATTAATTTTTAATGATTTTAATCAATCAGGATTTAGTCCTGGGACCGTTCCAGTTTAATTCCAGTTCAGTTGCAATGTAGTCTTGCCCCAATTCAGCCCTGATTCAGCCCCAATTCAGCCCCGATTCAGCCCTGATTCAGTCCTGATTCAGCCCTGATTCAGTCCTGATTCAGCCCTGATTCAGTCCTGATTCAGCCCTGATTCAGTCCTGATTCAGTCCGATTCAGCCCTGATTCAGCACCAGTCGAACCTGCGCCCCACCATCTCAAAGAACCTCAGGTTGTGCTCTCTGAAGTGCCGGCAGAGCCGCTGGCGGACAGCTGGCCGAACAGGGGGGTGCGGGCGCCCCTTGGACTCGTCCAGGCAGCGATGCCGGCCCCCGCTCTCCAGGCAGAAGAAGCCCTTGGTGCTGTTGAAGCGGAAGTCGGAGGGGGCGATGGCAGGGGCCAGCGAGAGGAACCCCTCCACTCTGCGCAGCTCAGGGAAAGGATCCCGGATCAGGGCTTCCCCGTCCACCACGTGGATCTGCCCCAGGGGGAAGCAGCGCAGCCAGGCCGCCAGCTGGAGGTGATAGACGCTGCGCTGGACTGCCTTGTAGCTCAGGTCCAGCCTCCCCTCTCGGATCAGCAGCTGTTCCAGTGGCGGGTAGCCCTTGCCTCTCTCCTGGCGGTTGCTGAGCACCTGGGTGTAGTCTGACACCAGCCTCTCCACAGGGTCCCTCACGATCAGGAGCAGCCGCAGCGAGGCGTTCAGGGCCCGGGCCCTTTCAGGGGCCACTGGGGAGGAGAAGTACCCGGGGGTCTTCTCCACGGTAAGCTGACCTGGCAGGGATTCTGGCATCTGGGCCCGGTACCAGCTCAGCCCGCGCCGGTAGTTGTGGTCCCGGTTGAAGAAGTGGATCTCGGATTTTGCCGCACAGACGTTGGGGTGCATGTTCAGCATTTCCAGCAGCGCCCGAGTGCCCCCCTTCCGCACCCCAATGATGATGGCCCCTGGGAGCCGCTCCAGCCCCCTGCCGCCCTCTGCAGGCATCAGGAGAGCTGTTCCAGAAGAGGGAGAGGAGGAGGGAGGGAAGCAGCGCAGCCAGGCCGCCAGCTGGAGGTGATAGACGCTGCGCTGGACTGCCTTGTAGCTCAGGTCCAGCCTCCCCTCTCTGATCAGAACTCAATGCTGTTCCAGTGGCGGGTAGCCCTGGCCTCTCTCCTGGCTGTTGCTGCCACCTGGGTGTAGTCTGACACCAGCCTCTCCACAGGGTCCCTCACGATCAGGAGCAGCCGCAGCGAGGCGTTCAGGGCCCGGGCCCTTTCAGGGGCCACTGGGGAGGAGAAGTACCCGGGGGTCTTCTCCACGGTAAGCTGACCTGGCAGGGATTCTGGCATCTGGGCCCGGTACCAGCTCAGCCCGCGCCGGTAGTTGTGGTCCCGGTTGAAGAAGTGGATCTCGGATTTTGCCGCACAGACGTTGGGGTGCATGTTCAGCATTTCCAGCAGCGCCCGAGTGCCCCCCTTCCGCACCCCAATGATGATGGCCCCTGGGAGCCGCTGAGAGGGGCCCCCTGCCGCCCCCTGCAGGCAGGAGGAGAGCTGTGCCTGGAGGAGGAAGAAGAGGGAGAGGAGGAGGAGGGAGAGGAGGAGCAGGGTCCCGATCATCACTGCGGAGACTGACCAGAACTCAATGCCAGAGCCTGGGGTGGGAAGCAGGGACGAGGAATGCTGCTGTTATTAATTCAGCCAAGTTTCTCGCTGCTTTTAAATGCACTGATTCCCTCTGAAAAGACACTAAGAATTCATTATTATTATTAAAATGCCAGCTAGATTCAGGGATGAAGCAGGAAGAATGCAGTCTGATTGTTCGAAGTCTCTTGATCTCAGGGAGTTACAGATTCAGAGTCCCATTCCCTAGAATGCATGGATTATTTATTCAGAGAGCTGGAGTCTCTTGCTGATTTTTTTTAACAAACTCTGAAAACGTTGCAGGTGCTCAGGAATGTCCTGACCATGTCTGCAGAGCCGAGCCCAGCCGAGCCCAGCCAAGCCAAGCCTATGATGTGCATCTCCCTGAGGGAGGGTGATCTGTAAAAGACAAAACAGAAACAATTATTATTATTATTATTATTATTATTATTATTATTATTATTATAGGAGCATTATGTCCTGTACGTGTTTGTGGAGGAAAAATGATTATAATATAAATAAATAAATGCATTTAAATAAAAAATACACCTTTAGTGGAATAAACTTAATACAGACATCCGGGCTTAAACAGCATGTCATATGCAGACAGGCTAAAAGAATTGAATCTGTTCAGTCTTGAACAAAGAAGACTACGTGGCGACCTAATTCATGCATTCAAAATTCTAAAAGGTATTGACAGTGTCGACCCAAGGGACTTTTTCAGCCTGAAAAAAGAAACAAGGACCAGGGGTCACAAATGGAGATTAGACAAAGGGGCATTCAGAACAGAAAATAGGAGGCAGTTTTTTACACAGAGAATTGTGAGGGTCTGGAATCAACTCCCCAGTAATGTTGTTGAAGCTGACACCCTGGGATCCTTCAAGAAGCTGCTTGATGAGATCAATAAGCTACTAACAACCAAACGAGCAAGATGGGCCGAATGGCGTCCTCTCGTTTGTAAACTTTCTTATGTTCTTATGTTCTTATGTATCTAGCTTCACGCATAAAGAGCATTGCAGTATTTCAGTGCGGTGTTAGTGTACATTTGCTTCTACGGCCACAGTGCCATCTGGTGGCATAGAATGGCACTGCAGGCGTGGCGAGAATACAGGACAGAATTCAGGGGCTCGACACTAGTGTCATATTAGCGACACGGTGCACAGCTGCAGACAAAAACGCTGCATCACTTAGAATTTAAGGATTGCGACAAAATATGTGAACATAATTTAGATTTTTTATTTAACATCATCTAATCAAACAGAAACTACAAAAATGATATCGCAAAAGTCAATCGTCTACTGTAAATACACCTCATAGGGAATTTAAAATCGATTTAAAATCTGATTTAACAAAAAACAAATAAATTAGCATTGCTATCAACTATAATAACTATAAGACAGTTACACGCACTGTGAAGCTGAGTTACACGCAGCTCTGCTCCAGCCAAAAGCATTGCACGCTGCTGCAGAATGAACTCGCCCTGCTTCATGAAGTGGATTGCAACACGCCGAATAATCTTAACATATTGAATTACAAACCGCTTTGCAGTTTTACATATGCTTAACCAAAAATAAATAACAAATTCTAGGTGATTCAAAACGTTTGTCCACAGCTGCCTGTAAAGGTATTGTCGTACGGACCGAGGGCGCCCTCTGCGGGTGATACTACTTCCCTGCACGCCATTACAGGCTGCCACTAACTTCCTACAGTTCACTCCACGGTGGAAATATTTGTTTACCCCTCAACTCCCCCCCGCCCCCCTCCCGGTGCCCGAGCGAAATTGCTCTTTGGGGACACGACAGTCTCTTCAAGACGTCACCGCGTTCCCAAAGCGGCGGGTTTGTGCGCGTCACAGCACACCGTCCCCAGGTTAGAGACGCGCGTCTCATGCAAAAACAGCCCGTGTTAATGAATGGGGGCGCACGGCGAGGCTGCGCGATGAGGCCGTTGCTATATTTCTTTATTTTCTTTATTTCTTTGGTTCTATAAAGGTTTCTCAATGACGTTTACATTGAGAGTTCGTGTTCTGATTTTTACATCAGCTAATTGTGTGTGTGTGTGGGGGGGAGGGGGGTGAACATCATTTAGATTGTAATCAAATAAACGACACAATTTTCGTTTATATGTTAAATGTGTGTGTGTTGTGGTGTGTGTGTGTGCACCACGGGTGGGGCGGGTGTGTGGGGTGGGGTGTTTGCGGTGTGGGTGCGGGTGGTGTTGTTGGGTGCCCATGTGTGTGTCCTGGTGGGGGGTGGGGTTTTGTGTGTGTGTGTGGTGTGTGTGTGTGTGTGTGTGTGGGTGTGTGTGTGTGTGTGTGTGTGTGTGTGTGTGTGTGTGTGTGTGTGTGTGTGCGGGTGTGTGTGTGTGTGGTTGTGTGTGGTGTGTGTGCTGTGTGTTTGTGGGTGTGGCGGGTGTGTGGTGTGGTGCGACTGGTGTGTGTGTGTGTGTGGGTGCGGGTGTGGGTGTGTGTGTGTGTGTGTGGCGGGTGTGTGGTGTGTGTGTGTGTGTGCGGGTGTGGGTGTGTGTGTGTGGGTGTGTGTGTGTGTGTGTGGGTGTGGTGTGTGCGGGTGTGTGTGTGTGGGTGTGTGTGTGTGTGTGTGCGGTGACGTTTTGGTACGTGGTGCATGTGTTGCGTGTGTTGTGTGTGTGGTTGCGTGTGTGCGGTGGTTGGGTGCGGGTGTTGTGTTGGTGCGTGTGTGCACATGGTGGTGTGTGGGTGTGTGTGTGTGTGTGGGTGTGGGTGTGGGTGTGTGTGTGTGTGTGTGTGTGTGTGTGTTGCGGTGTGTGTGTGTGTGTGTGTGTGTGGGGGTGTGTGTGTAGTGTGTGTGTGGTTTGTGTGTGTGCGCCCACCCACACGCCCCACACCACGACATGGTTTGTGTTGTTTGAATGCGGTGTCCAGTGGCGGGTGTGTTTAGGGGGGTGTGACTTGCGTGTCAAGCTGTGACAGTTGTGCCCCCAGTTCCACGTAAAATGGGTGTGTGTGTTGCAAGGTGTGCGGCGGGTTGTGTGGTGTGTACTATTTATGTGTGTGTGTGTGTGTGTGCGGGTGTGGGTGTGTGTGTGTGTGTGGGTGTGTGTGGGTGCGGGTGTGTGTGTGTGTGTGTGTGTGTGGGTGTGTGTGTGAGTGTGTGGGTGTGTGTGTGTGTGTGGGAGTGGGGAGTGTGTGTGTGTGTGTGTGACGGGTGTGTGTGTGGGTGTGTGTGGGTGTGTGTGTGTGTGCGTGTGTGTGACTGTGTGACAACCACGACCTAGCACACAATACAGTGTGATGGCGGGAAGTGGGGTGTGTACCAGAGCCTAGAGATGCTACAACTAAACACCGCGCGGGTAATGACACAAAGAGGGCAGAGGGTCGTTAGGACGCTACTTGTAATCAAATAAACTACACAATTATCGTTATATGGGGAAAACTACAGCGCGGCGCGCAATTCAATATGTCGTTGTTATATTATTCAGCAGCTTCGTGAAGCTGGATCAGTTGACTCTGCAGAGCAGCGCTTCTCCGCCCCGGTCCCGGGAGCCCCTGCGTCGACTGGTTTTCATTCCAGTTGAGATCTGGTTTACTGAACCAAACCCGTCATTGAACTGGTAATTAACTTTATTAGGGTGTTTATAATTGCGTTCAGCTCTGAAACAGTTGGAGATTTCAACTTAACTATAAAATAATAACTTGAACTCTGCAAGTTGTTAGAAGCTGAGAACAATTAAAAAAAAATACTAATTGAAACAGAGAATCAGATTTCAGAGTAGTGAAGAGTCAGAGATTGAGATAACAGAGAGCTGAGAGAGGGAGAGCGTGATAGAGACAAGATTGCGTCGAGACAGATACACAAGGAGATCCACAGATGAATTATGAGAGAGAGAGAGACAGAGAGAGAGAGAGACCTAGAGAGTCTTTTAGACCGAGACAGACACGAGAGAGTAGACGAGACCTAGCCAACTATAGAGAGAGAAGATCTGACCTAGAGAGAGACCTCTGAGACATACATAGAGAGAGAGACCTAGAGAGAGACGAGAAGGATATCTAGATGTGACTAACGATAGAGACAGAGAGACTAGACTCAGAGAGAGAGACTGTGACCTGAGACAGAGACATAGAGAAGAGAGACCTAGAGAGAGAGATAGACTTGAGAACCTGCGAGAGAGAGGTAGACTGATGAGAATAGCCAGAGGGAGAGATAGATAGATAGAGAGACAGAGAGAGAGAGAGAGAGAGAAGAGAACTGAGAGAGAGAGAGAGAGAGACTGAGACAGAGACAGAGAGAGAGAGCCCGAGAGAGAGAGGACACAGAGAGAGAGTACTAGGAGAAGAGAGAGAGAGACAGAGATTGATACTGAGAGACAGACGTGACTGTCGATACAGACAGAGACAGAGAGAGAGAGAGCCCTGAGATAGAAGATGAGGTAGAGACCTGAACTCTCTCGAGAGAGATAGAGGAGAGAGAGAAGATAGAGAGATAGACAGAGCCCTATGAGAGATCTGAGAGAGAGAGAGAGAGAGAGAGACTGAGACAGAGAGAGAGAGAGACTGAGACAGAGACAGAGACAGAGAGAGAGAGAGACAGAGAGAGAGAGAGAATGACTGTAGATAGAGCGAGAGACTAGTAGAGAAGAGAAAGAACGACCGTAGAGAGAGACAGAGAGAGAGAGGAGAGACCTAGAGAGGAGAGACGCGACATAGAATGGAGAGAGAGGGAGAGACCTAGAGAGAGAGAGAGACTGAGACAGAGACAGAGAGAGAGACAGAGACCTAGAGACAGAGACAGAGAGAGAGAGAGAGAGAGAGAGAGAGAGAGAGAGAGAGAGACACAGAGAGAGAGAGAACCTAGCGATAGAGACAGCACCTGAGATGTGTCTCAGGAGAGACTGAGACTGGAGAGGAGAGAGGGAGAGGAGAGACCAGAGAGAGAGAGAGAGAGAGAGAGAGAGAGAGAGTGTATGGAACCACGAGATGGTGGGTACCATGGGAGACTTTTTGAAATTGTTCTCAGATACCTCTTATCGAGAGAGCGCACAGACTAAAGAGAGAGAGAGTGTCTGGTTGGTGGCTACCATACCACTGTACCCTCTATGAAACTTTAACATGGCCCAGTCTGGAGAATAGGAGGTTGTCATTTTAAGTGTTTAGTTTCAAAGGTGTGTGTTTTTGAAAGCGCTCAGAAAATATTTACTTGAAATCTGACACCCAGGGTTGCAAATCCTGTAAATACTGATTCAAGGCTGTATTTGGGGATTTCAATGACATGAAAGGCTGTGTCTAATCTCTATGGTCTCCCCAGGGGTCCCCCCTCTGCGCCTCCCTGTTTAGATTTGTGCGGGGGGGGGGGGGGGGGGGGGGTCTGGTTCGGATTAACTGTCTGCTCTGATCCGATATGGTGTTGCCGCTGCGTGGAGAGACCGGATCAGCACCACACCAGATCTGTACAGACAGACAGTGTCAGCTACCACAGAGAGAGGTCTGGTAGCATAGGGAAGCATTGTAAAGCACAGAGAGGTTTGGTAGCATAGGGAAGCATTGTAAAGCACAGAGAGGTCTGGTAGCATAGGGAAGCATTGTAAAGCACAGAGAGGTCTGGTAAAGCATAGGCAAGCATTGTAAAGCACAGAGAGGTCTGGTAAAGCATAGAGAAGCATTGTAAAGCGCAGAGAGGTCTGGTAAAGCACAGGAAAGCATTGTGAAGCACAGAGAGGTCTGGTAAAGCACAGGGAAGCATTGTAAAGCACAGAGAGGCAATGGTAAAGGGACAAATTCTCCACCGTGACCTTGAGCAGTTAATCTGCAGGCATTCCAATCAGACTCACTTAAGACAGAGAGAGAGAGAAAGATGGAGAGGGAGAGGGAGAGGGAGGGGGCGAGAGAGAGGGAGAGAGAGAGGGAGAGAGGGAGAGATAGAGAGGGAGAGAGAGAGAGGGAGGGAGGTTAGAGACAGGTAGAGGGGGGGGGTGCACTCCAGGGGTTCAGTTTCTCTCAATTTTGTTTCCGCCTCGCTGGTGACTCTCCTTATTAAACTACACAGCAGGTGAAGCGGCGCCAGGGTGAGTCCCTTAGCAACCGTCGCCATGGAAACCATTCATTAAAAAAAAAAAAAACCAACACAACATTCATTAAGGACGAGGAGCCTGTGTGTCGAACAACGCGGCGTGGATCCGACAATCGGAGCATGAAGAACAGCAAGGCTTGATGAAGCAGGAGGAGTTTGTTCTGCAGGGTGATGCAATGCTTGCCCCCGGGGCGGCACAGCTGCTGATCTCACAGGATGCAAGCAGCCCCTCGACAGAAGAGCTCCTTTCCAGGTTCGTCACCTCGCCCCTGTGCTTGATACCAGGGGAGCGCAGCAGGGAGCGAGGGGTTAACAGCGCAGCGCTCAGCCTCTCCCTGGCTGTGTGTAAACAGGGGCAGGTGGGTTATTAGCACTGGAGCACTGGAGAGCTCAGGGGAGGAGGGGAGGGCAAACTGAACGCTTTACCTCTCTGTGCTTTACAAAGCTTCCCTATGCTTTACAATGCTTCCCTATGCTTTACAATGCTTCCCTATGCTTTATCAGACCTCTCTGTGCTTTACAGTGCTTCCCTGTGCTTTACCAGACCTCTCTGTGCTTTACAATGCTTCCCTATGCTTTACCAGACCTCTCTGTGCTTTATAATGTTTCTCTATGCTTTACCAGACTTCTCTGTGCTTTACAATGCTCCCCTGTGCTTTACCAGACCTCTCTGTGCTTTACAATGCTCCCCTGTGCTTTACCAGACCTCTCTGTGCTTTACAATGCTTCCCTGTGCTTTACCAGACCTCTCTGTGCTTTACAATGCTCCCCTATGCTTTACCACACCTCTCTGTGCTTTATAATGTTTCCCTATGCTTTACCAGACCTCTCTGTGCTTTACAATGCTTCCCTGTGCTTTACCAGACCTCTCTGTGCTTTACAATGCTTTCCCTATGCTTTACCAGACCTCTCTGTGCTTTACAATGCTTCCCTATGCTTTACCAGACCTCTCTGTGCTTTACAATGCTCCCCTGTGCTTTACCAGACCTCTCTGTGCTTTACAATGCTTCCCTGTGCTTTACCAGACCTCTCTGTGCTTTACAATGCTTCCCTATGCTTTACCAGACCTCTCTGTGCTTTACAATGCTTCCCTGTGCTTTACACACACTCAGACACTGGTGGTGATAAGTGATGTCATTGATCAAGTGGCTCATTGATCCAGATGATCGACTCACAAGCGATCAGTCCGCGGCTGACATTGAGCTCTTGTTTCTGGGCTCAGCTGCCGAGCAGACGAGAGCGCGGCACAGCTGGGCACGGCACAGCACAACACAATGAAAAGGTACACAATGCAACCCAGCTTAATGCTACTAAACCCAACACAACTGAAGCCAACGTCACGCCCTCTCCCCAGCACAGCCCTTCGACCAAGCCTGCCTCCCCACCCGACTCTGAACAGAACTCGGAAACGCTAAAACTGCAGTTACGTTTCACTGCTACTATACGTGCCACCATCTCATCACACAGACAGGGTGATCAGAAAGTTTACCACTTCAGACATGACGGCCTTACTTGTTAATCACCCTGTATATATATATATATATATATATATATAGTAAATGTGTATTGAATCTGTATTGTTTTCAGTTTATTTCCTCTTCCCTGATAAATAAGCAGATCACAATTTGGCTTGTAGCATGCAAAGGAAAGATGGGATCTTACCTGTTCAGTTTGATTTCCTTTTCTATCCTGTTTCCTTGTTTCGCAGGTAGACAGGCTTCCTTATTTCAATGAAGGATCTTTGCTGTACTCCCTCTCCTCCCTCCCTCAGACCCTCCCTCTCTTCCTCCTTCACTCTTTCTGAAGCTCTGCTTGTGCTTGATAGCTCTCTACCTGCTTCCCTCTCTTCCACCTTTCCCCCTGTCGTTCCGTGAAAGGCTGAGTCGCTCGGTCACAGTGGCTGAGTAAGTCTGTGTTAGTGTGAGAGCGGGTCTGTGGCAGTCAGCGAGTTTGATCAAACACTGACACGATTCTACTGGGAAAACTCTACTCTTGTTAATTGTTTAGAACCCTCCCCTACCTCTCTCTCTCTCCCTCTCTCTCTCGTCTTCCACTCTCCTCTCTTCCATCTCCGTGTCACCGCATCATTCTCTCTCTCTCTCCAATCTCTCTCTCTCCCTCTCTCTCTCTCTCTCTCTCTCTCCCTCTATTGCTAAGAATGACACCCTCTCACCTCTCCTCTCTCTCTCTCTCTCTGATGTCTCTCTCTCTCTCTCTCTCCTCTCTCTCCCTCTCTCTCTCTCTCTCTACCATCTCTCTCTCTCTCTCTCTCTCTCTCTCTCTAGTTCTCTCTCTCACATATCTCTCCTCTCTCTCATCTCTCTCTCTCCATCTCTCTCTCTCTCTCCGAGAGAATGGAGCTCGTCCCCTCCAAGCCCTCCAGGTATCAGAGAGAGATCTCATTCTCGCTCAATTTCACCCCCCCCTCTGTATTTGACAACGGCTGTTATGATGACATCGTAATACACCTCCCCCCGCCCCCCGCACACAACTTAATCTACACATTCAATCTATCTATCTTTCGCTCTGTCTGTCAATCCCCCCCACTAGAAGTCTTTGACAACGGCTGTTATGTGTAAATTCAATACACAAACGTTTCCACTAGAAGTCTCTTGCTCAGCGTTGCTGATCTTCGAGAAGTAGTCGCAGAAGCACATTGAAGTTACCGGTTTCAAAGTGACTCTTCAAAGAGTCACCTATCTCGCAGTAGTAGTCGACCAGAAATTATCATTAGTAGTAAAAAATTCCGAAGTAGCTTTCCTTTTTTTTTTTTGTATCGGGGGGGAGGGAGGGCCACAGGCTCCACTTCCTCCCTGTGTCCGACGCCAGTCTCACCCCCCCCCCCCCTTCCAATCTAGACAAACTTAGGCGCGGCCGGGGTCTCGCGCGCGTCCACTGGGAGTTATTAAGTCGCCTCGTTGGGTTAGATTATGGCTCCAAACTGGTGTTCCGGGACTGAAGCTGACGTACGCCTAACACTGATAAGGTAAAGTATAAAATGTAACGTGATCGACAATGGGTCTAGCTTTACAATACCTGACTGTTTTTTGCACTGCTTGGTTGTGCTATTCAGGACATTTCTGTGCTTTACAATGCTTCCCTGTGCTTTACCAGACCTCTCTGTACTTTACAATGTTTCCATATGCTTTACCACACCTCTATGTGCTTTACAATGCTTCCCTGTGCTTTACCACACCTCTCTGTGCTTTACAATGCTTTCCTATGCTTTACCACACCTCCCTGTGCTTTACAATGCTTCCCTATGCTTTACCACACCTCTATGTGCTTTACAATGCTTCCCTTTGCTTTACCAGACCTCTCTGTGCTTTACAATGCTCCCCTATGCTTTACCACACCTCTCTGTGCTTTACAATGCCTCCCTATGCATTACCAGACCTCTCTGTGCTTTACAATGCTTCCCTATGCTTTACCAGACCTCTCTGTGCTTTACAATGCTTCCCTATGCTTTACCACACCTCCCTGTGCTTTACAATGCTTCCCTATGCCTTAACCACACCTCTCTGTGCTTTACAATGCTTCCCTATGCTTTACCAGACCTCTCTGTTTTTTACAATGCTTCCCTATGCTTTACCACATCTCTCTGTGCTTTACAATGCTTCCCTTTGCTTTACCAGACCTCTCTGTGCTTTACAATGCTTCCCTATGCTTTACCAAACCTCTCTGTGCTTTACAATGCTTCCCCGTGCTTTACCAGACCTCTCTGTGCTTTACAATGCTTCCATATGCTTTACCACACCTCTATGTGCTTTACAATGCTTCCCTATGCTTTACCAGACCTCTCTGTGCTTTACAATGCTTCCCTATGCTTTACCAGTCCTCTCTGTGCTTTACAATGCTCCCTATGCTTTACCAGACCTCTCTGTGCTTTACAATGCTTCCCTATGCTTTACCACACCTCTCTGTGCTTTACAATGCTTCCCTATGCTTTACCAGCCCTCTCTGTGTGCTTTACAATGCTTCCCTATGCTTTACCATACCTCTCTGTGTTTTACAGTGCTTCCCTATGCGTTACCACACCTCTCTGTGCTTTACAATCCTCCCCTGTGCTTTACCAGACCTCTCTGTGCTTTACAATGCTTCCCTATGCTTTACCAGACCTCTCTGCACTTTACAATCATTACCTATCCTTTACCAAACCTCTCTGTGCTTTACAACGACTCCATATGCTTTACCAGACCTTTATGTGCTCTACAATGCTTCCCTATGCTTTACCAGACCTCTCTGTGCTTTACAATGCTTCCCTATGCTTTACCACACCTATCTGTGCTTTACAATGCTTCCCTATGCTTTACCATACCTCTCTGTGCTTTACAATGCTTCCCTATGCTTTACCATACCTCTCTGTGCTTTACAATGCTTCTCTAGGCTGTACCAAACCTCTCTGTGCTTTAAAATGCTTCCCTTTGCCTTACGAGACCTCGCTGTGCTTTAAAATGCTTCCCTTTGCTTTACAACTCTGTGCTTTACAATGCTTCCCTGTGCTTTACCGTGCTTTCACTGTGCTTTACAATGCTTCCCTGTGCTTTACCATAACCTCTATGTGCTTTACCATGCTTCCCGATGCTTTACCAGACCTCTCTGTGCTTTACAATGCTTCCCTATGCTTTACCAGACCTATCTGTGCTTTACAATGCTTCCCTGTGCTTTACCAGACCTCTCTGTGCTTTACAATGCTTCCCTATGCTTTACCAGACCTCTCTGTGCTTTACAATGTTTCCCTGTGCTTTACCATACCTCTCTATGCTTTACAATGCTTCCCTATGCTTTAAAATACCTCTCTGTGCTTTACAATGCTTCCCTGTGCTTTACCAGACCTCTCTGTGCTTGACAATGCTTCCATATGCTTTACCTTACCTCTCTGGGATTTACAATGCTTCCTTATGCTTTACCAGACCTTTCTGTGCTTTACAATGCTTCCTTGTGCTTTACCAGACCTCTCTGTGCTTTACAATGCTTCCATGTGCTTTACCAAACCTCTCTATGATTTACAATGCTTCCCTGTGCTTTACCAGACCTCTCTGTGCTTTACAATGATTCCCTATGCTTTACCAGACCTCTCTGTGCTTTACAATGCTTCCCTATGCTTTACCGAACCTCTCTGTGCTTTACAATGCTTCAATTTGCTTTACCACACTTCTCTGTGCTTTACAATGCTTCCCTATGCTTTACCACACCTCTCTGTGCTTTACAATGCTTCCCTTTGCTTTACCGGACCTCTCGGTGCTTTACAATGCTTCCCTATGCTGTAAAATATCTCTTTGTGCTTTATATTGCTTCCCTATGCTTTACCACACCTCTCTGTGCTTTACAATGCTTCCCTATGCTTTACAATGCTTCCCTGTGCTTTACAATGTCCTCTCTGTGACTTACCAGTGCTTCTCTGTGCTTTACCATGCTTTCACTGTGCTTTATCACACCTGGATGTGCTTTACATTGCTTTCCTATGCTTTGCCAGACCCTCTCTGTCCTTTACAATGCTTCCTTATGTTTTACCAGACCTCCCTGTGCTTTACAATGTTTCCCTATGCCTTACCAGGCCTCTCTGGTTCGAATACAATGCTTCCCTATGCTTTAACAGACTCTCTGTGCTAACGTATTGCTTCCCTCTCCTTTACCAGACCTCTCGGTGCTTTACAAATGCTTCCCTGTGCTTTGCCATACCTCTCTGTTTTTTACAATGCTTCCCTGTGCTTTATCAGGCCCCTCTGTGCTTTACAATGTTTCCCCTCCGCTCTACCAGGCCGCTCTGTGCTTTACAATGCTTCCCTATGCTTTACCAGACCACTCCGTGCTTTACAATGCTTCCCTATGCTTTACCAGACCTCTCTGTGCTTTACAATGCTTCCCTATGCTTTACCAGACCTCTCTGTGCTTTACAATGCTTCCCTATGCTTTACCAGACCTCTCTGTGCTTTACAATGCTTCCCTATGCTTTACCACACCTCTCTGTGCTTTACAATGCTTACCTTTGCTTTAATATATCTCTCTGTGCTTTACAATGCTTTCCCTATGCTTTATCAGACCACTCTGTGCTTTACAATGCTTCCCTGTGCTTTACCAGATGCCCTCTCTGTGCTTTACAATGCTTCCCTATGCTTTACCATGATTTCGCTGTGCTATGCTGTCACTATAGGGATCTGCAGTGAACGGCTGGCTCATTCACAGCTCCAGTCTCTGTCTTTTGTGCATCAATATTCAAACAGAAGCAAGTGAAATATTTATAAATTCAAGTGTTTTTTTTATTTTCCTGACTCCCTGGGGTCATTAAACTTTGCTGCACTTTTAGATCCACGTTTGACTGAGTCCTGATCCCTTGAAACTCTGTGATCACGTTCCACAATGAGAGAGAGAGCGAGAGAGCGAGAGAAATAAAGAGAGAGAGGTGGGGTCTCAGTGTGTGAGGGGGGGGCTGTGTGACTGGGCTGGGGGTCTCAGTGTGTGAGGGGGGGCTGTGTGACTGGGCTGGGGGTCTCAGTGTGTGAGGGGCGGCTGTGTGACTGGGCTGGCTACCAGAGTCCCTTTCACTCCCCGTCCTAAGTCTCACACTGACCCGCTCCTACATTGACCCCAGAGTCAGATTCCCCCCAGGAGCGCCCATGTCCACACAACACTCGCTGTACCCCCCCCATGGCGATTCTTGACATCGGGTTGTGTGTGTGTGTGTGTAGTGGGGGGGGGGGTCCTCACCTGCTCTCGCTGGTACAGCCCATGGCTGTTCTTGACTCGTCCCGCTCCTGGCTGGCAAAGCGACGCAGGTCCCTCTCAAACTGCTGATGGGAGAGGGAGGAGAGAGAGATGGGGGTTCATCTGTGATCAGAGTCTCCTAATTAACCTGAACAGACGTTAATTCAGTAATTGGCGCCCGATGCCTCGCACACTGACACTGACTGTGACACTCTGTTGGTGTGCTCTGTGTGTGTCTTTGTATTCTGATGTTGACACACACACACATACACTCTGACACACACACACACACTAAGACACACACACACACCGACATACGCACTGAGACACACACACACACACACACAACAACACACACACACACACATATATTTAAACTTACCGTAGTTCACGTCCCGAACAGCTCCCCCTGCAAATGTTTTTAGCGTCGTTAAAATGACAATTCCACTGCAGCTGCACTCAGTGAGCGCTGTCGAGGGGACCCGGTGAATCGATGCCCCCGAACCCCTCACCTGCGACCCGGTCCAGCCCAGCAGGGCGTACGCAAACCAGCTCTAGGGACAGATCACCAAATCCACACGCACCAGACAGCCTGTGCCCAGAGGTCAAGAGGTCACCGGGGGTCCGAAGCCCCTCCCTTACCCAGCGGTCAGCTGTCTTCACCCCCACCCCGAAGATACCAGTCAATGCCTGAGGAAAAAACACACCTGTCAATACAATGGAAACAAACAGGGTGAGAGCTCCCCTCAATGAAGTCTAGTATTATTAATATTGAAATGATCAGGAGCCAGGAGTTTGAGCAGGGTTAGAAACTCACACTAGCCCTGCTGCTGCTGTACCCAGTCCTGGGGTTCAGATCTCCCCTCAGACTGTATTATTAAATTGCAATGATTAGTTTATTAGAAACTTAATATTGAAATGATCAGGAGCCAGCAGTTTGAGCAGGGTTAGAAACTCACACTAGCCCTGCTGCTGCTGTACCCAGTCCTGGGGTTCAGAACTCCTGGCTCCTGATAATTTCAATATTAATAATAATGACTTTGTTGGAGTGTTTCCCTACACTGCCCTCTGCTGTCAGTAACATGGAACTGCAGGCAACTGTGTTAACTTGAATTTGTTATGATGAGGGTGCAAAACGGCGTGGAATTAAACAGGGAACGTCCCTGTTTTGGGGTTCCCCCCTCCGGGGTCCCCACCTTCATGGCTCGGTAATGCTCAGAGCGGACCCCCTCCACCTCCCCTGACACCCCGTCTTCCAGAAAGAGGTGAAAAAATAAAAAATAAATTAAAAAAAAAAAAAAAAAAAAAAAAACAAAAAACAATTCGTGCGCTAAGAATATACTTGTCCAGGATCGTGTGGTCATAGTCCCCACTTAAGGGTAACTGTTAACAATCGGTTCCAACAACACGACCAAGACAACTGGGTCCAGCCACACACCCTAAGACGACTTGGGTTCAGGGGGCCACACTACCAATACAACTCTGTTCCAAGCCAACACACTCCAGACAATTCGTTTCCAGCCACACTACCAAGGACAAGTCGGGACTGGAGCGGTGAAATCTGTTCAGCCCAGGTCCGGTGTGCTGGTTCTGTTCAGCCCTGGCTCTCACTTACTCACCTGGATGATTTTTCAGGAACGTTCCCCGAGGCAGGGCGCCCCCCTCAGATCCTCCATCCTGGACACGGCGAAAGGGAGGGACCACAGGACAGACCCCGCCTTCCAGAACGGAGGGGAGGATGGGAGAGGGGAGAGGAGAGCCCTCCTCCCTCCTTCTGACTGGGAGAGGGGAGGGGGGGAGGGGAGAGGGAGAGGAGGGGGAGGTACCCCCCTCCCGCGCTCCCCTGCCCTCTCCGTGCCCTCCCTCCCTCGCCTGAGAGGGAGGGGAGAGGAGGGGAGGAGGGAGAGGAAGATGGGAGAGGACTGGAGGAGGAAGAGGAATATGGGAGAGGGGAGAGGAGGGGAGGATGGGAGAGGGGAGGGGACGGGAGAGGAGGGGAGGAGGGAGAGGAAGATGGGAGAGGGGAGAGGAGGGGAGGGGAGAGGTATACCCTGGAGGTTCCCCTCCTCTCCTCCCCTCCTACCCTACTCCCGAATGCTACCCTCTCGGGAGCGGAGGGGAGGATGGGAGAGGGGAGGGGACGGGAGAGGAGGGGAGTCCTGGCTGACTGGGAGCCCTCTCCTCTCCGCCCTCATCGGGGCTACTCCCCTACTCCCTCTCCTTCTCCTACCCTCTCTCCTTCTACCCCTCTCCCTCTACCCCTGTCTCCTCCCACACTCCTCCAGTACTCTCCTGGTCCCTAGGGACGGGGACGCTCCGCTCTACCCGTATGCTCCTGGGGAGGAGGGGAGGATGGGAGAGGGGAGGGGACGGGAGAGGAGGGGAGGAGGGAGAGGAAGATGGGAGAGGACTGGAGGAGGAAGAGGAATATGGGAGAGGGGAGAGGAGGGGAGGATGGGAGAGGGGAGGGGAGATAGACGCTTTCTCCTATCGTCTTCCCGTAGCTCACTCACCCCTCCTCCCTACCTCTGATCCCTTCGCCTCTCCCGAGGGGGAGGAGGGAGGGGGGGGAGGAGAGGGAGAGGAGGGGTGAGGGGAGAGGGGGTCAAAGCGCCCGGACGCCTCACATAGTCAGTGAAGCACGGTATGGGTGACAGTGCCATACCACCCCCCCCTTCCCCGCGTGTGTCCTGCGCCCTAAACCCTTTTCTCCTGCGCTCCTGAAGAAGGGTCTCAACGCCCGGGAAGCGGTTCACGGGAGGACGGCTCCTCGAACCACGAGACCCCAGCCGCGCCTGTAGAAGATGTCGGCAGTCCCAAGGCCCAGGGAGGAATCAGCGTTTTAATGTTGCATTATTTTTTTTTTTAATAAATACTGTTTATCTAATTGTTTAGCAGAGGCTTTTATCCAACGCGAGAGTAACCACGAGGGGGAGACACCTGCAGAAATGCCGCTGCGTCATTCTCACACGCACCAGCAGGGGGCGACACTTTCAGCCTGTCTGAATGTTGCTGTAACTTGATGCTTTTTAGGCAGTTTCACAAATTGGCTGTTTTTTTTTTTTTTTTTAATTTTGTCATAACAGACTCCAATGGGTTATTTGTCACTATTTCTATAAACATGCTGATTTGGGACAGTTTAAAAAAAATAAAAGAAACAACACCTTGTGTTGAGCGAACAATTCTAAATGACGACTGATATTAATAAACGGTCTAACCCGGGTCTAACCCGGCTGCGGGCTCTTAGCACCGCGGGCTGCATAGCTGCTTAAAAATAAGCGATTGTACAATAGCAATTACAGCGATAGCTAGGGGTTAAAGTCTAGTGTTAATCTTTGAAACCAGATTATATTTTCTGATGTCTGTCTAATTATAATACCTATTATTATTATTATTATTCGTTATAATTATAATCTATAATACATAATCGAATCGAGTTCAATAATATATCCTAAGACACAGCTCCAATTTAACTAATGACAACGCTAAAAATGCTTCGTTCCTTAATCTCAACCTGCGGGACTAGGATTATTATGGATTATATTATCTAATAATAATAATAATAAATAATAATTAATAATAATAAATAAATACTCAAACGCGACAGACACAGCAATTACCCAATCAGGGGGAAGGGGGCGGGTGCTGAGAGATTGTTCCCCCAATCGCTGATCCAGGATCAGTTTTACACGCGGTCCGTAAGCCCCGCCCCGATATAGTCGAGCTCTGCCTCTTCATGACGTCACTTAGGGGGCAGGAGACCGGACAATTGTATAACAATTATATCAAGAATTGCGTGATGAATTTAACCAGAGTGAGCTGATTCAGGATCCTCATGGAATTCCGAACTGGGAACTAACTGGGAATGTAAATATCATAAAACAATAGTAAATCAATTAATAACATTCAGCCCTGACGTATGCGCGCTGCAACCTGGACCAGAGAAGGGCACAGAAACACGCTGGAGGCTGGAAACAGTGAGACGCTTTGCGGCTTGGAGCCTGGTTTCAGGAGACTGGGGTTCAGGCCGCTGCTCAGCACACCAGGCAGGGAGACGTGGGGTTTGGTACAGCCCCTCAAACCAGGTCTCCCGGGGGCCTCCCGCAGGCAGGCTTCAAGAACCTTCAAGGTGTGCTCTGCCCCCCACCTCCTCCTCCTGGGTATTTTTACCCTAAACCATCCCTGGGGGGTGGGGGGGGTGGGCGAGGACGCTTCGACTCGGGACGGTGTCCGCGAAACGTAAGAAAAGTGAAGCATGAAGCCTTTGGCACCGAGGACACGAGGTCCCACACTTATCGTACTTCTGGGGAAAACCAAGACAATCATCGCGAAGCCACTGGCAGTCAAACGTGCGGAGACCGAGACTTTGTTACCCGGTAACACCGCCCGGTATCCTTAACCTCTGAAAGGGCACGGGCAGGGCACCTGGGAGACGTGACGTACATCAAACCGCAGGCGCATCGTGTCTTTAGTTGCTCTCCCGCCGCCATGTAATCACAGCGTGATCCCCTTATTGTTCCCATTACGCGCAAAATATAATCGTATGTAAACATGTACCCGACAAAACAAAAGCACCGTGTCTGGTCCCCACAGACTAAATTAATATGTATTTAATGAATCACACACTTATGTTTTGTTTTCGTGCACCAGACCAGGGTGTATTATTTAATAATACTAATATTAATATTAATACCAGCACTGTCCCAGGCAGCGAGGAGTCGATTTCATATATACATATATAAACAATTATTTTATTTCAGGACGTTTCAGACAAAAACCCTTTAGCCGTGTGGAAAGGAAAGGAAACCCAGCGCAGGTAATAGTATTTTATTTTAAATTATTATTATTTATTATTATTATTAATGATTATTATTAATGAATAATAATAATAATGAAGCACATTGAGATGCAGGAGGTTGCTTTGATTGCTACAATGATACATACTCTTGGTTTTGTGCACCAATATTTATTTTAACTTCGTGTAACTCTACGTCCTAACAGTTTGAGACTTGCACCTCTTTACTTTTACCTGCCGCATGATCAACTCCCTCTGAATGCACCTACGATGTTAAATCATAGCTCTCGACCTCTCTCCTGGCCCGTACCAATTGCCCAATTTGGAAGGAACCCTCTCACAGTGCCAGGTCACTCTGCAGCCCTCTCTTATCTCTAATCTGTTGTCTAGATTGGCAGTGAGGACAGTGGGCAGCTAACTTCTGTGTACAGATAACAAAATCAACAGTCCTTCTGCACTTCCTCTCTCTCTCTCTCTCTTCCTCTCTCTCTCCTCTCTCTCTCTCTCTCTCTCAGAAGAGTAAATTCTATCTCTGTTTTTTTGTTTTCTGTTGTCAGCTGCAGTGAGACAGTGCATCTCGGCTACAGTTCTGTTTACAGTCTCTTCTCCCTCTTGACTTGTTGCTGTAGCGCTGGACACAGTCTACTGAGGAACTTGGGAGCATGGTAACGTACAGCTGCTTATATACCTGTGTGTGTGTGTGTGTGCCAGTGTGCAGTGTGTCTGTGTGTGCACGGTCGTGGTTGTGTGTGTGTGTGTGTGTGTGTGTGTGGAGTGTGTGTGTGTGGGTCACACCAGTCACACAGACACACCACACCACAGTGTGTGTGTGTGTGTGTGTTTGTGTGTGTGTGTGTGTGGGTGTGTGTGAGTGGTGTGTGTGTGTGTGTGTGTGTGTGTGTGTGTGTGTGTGTGGTGTGTGTGCCACTGTAGTGTGTGTGTTTGTGTGGGTGTGTGTGTCTGTGTGTGTGTGTGTGTGTCTGTGTGTGTGTGTGTGTGTGTGTGTGTGTGTCTGTGTGTGTGTGTGTCTGTGTGTGTGTGTCTCAGTGTGTGTGTGTATATCCAGTGTGTCTCAGTGTGTGTGTGTTTCAGTGTGTGTGTTTCTCAGTGTGTAACTACAAGGTGTTTCCTGAGTTCATGCAGTCAGATCAGTGAGGCATTAATCAATAAATCCTGTAAAATATATTCTGCGGTTAATCGTTTTTAAGGAAGTCAGTTAGATTAGCAAGCTTTTAGTCAGGGCTACAGTAGGTTCTGGTAACCTGTTAATAGCATTTTCCCGGGTCTATACATACAGATTAAATGCATTCATATCAGCGTAGGACAGAGACAGAGAGAAAGAGCGAGAGAGGGTGGAGCAGGCATTGAAGCGTGGGAGAGAGACAGGGAGAGGAAGCAGCGATCACACAGATAGCATCAGTTCTGCTTGCTGGTGTGAAGACAAGTGGCACATTGTCAGCAGACTACATCTGTGTTTCCGTATTAATCATGACGAGAGGGAGAGAGAGAGAGAGACCAGTTCGCGTCTCAATTTTCTCCCGTTCAACGTAACTGGAGTGGAGCAGCGCTCCAGGAGCGGGGTCAGACACAGCTCCCGGGGTAACAGGACGATCTCTCTTACCTTTTCAATCTTTGTTTTTGTCTTTCACAGAGTTTTCTGGGCAGATTTAAGAAACCGTAAGTATTGCTGCAAGAATACATAATAATTAATATACAGCAGCGTGCCCATGTATCAGAACACTTCATTGCTTCTGTATCACAACACCCCATTGCTTCTGTATCAGAACACCTCATAGCTTCTGTATCAGAACACCCCATTGCTTCTGTATCAGAACACCCCATTGCTTCTGTATCAGAACACTCCATTGCTTCTGTATCAGAACACCCCATTGCTTCTGTATCAGAACACCCCATTGCTTCTGTATCAGAACACCCCATTGCTTCTGTATCAGAACACCCCATTGCTTCTGTATCAGAACACCCCATTGCTTCTGTATCAGAACACCCCATTGCTTCTGTATCAGAACACCCCATTGCTTCTGTATCAGAACACCCCATTGCTTCTGTATCAGAACACCCCATTGCTTCTGTATCAGAACACCCCATTGCTTCTGTATCAGAACACCCCATTGCTTCTGTATCAGAACACCCCATTGCTTCTGTATCAGAACACCCCATTGCTTCTGTATCAGAACACCCCATTGCTTCTGTATCAGAACACCCCATTGCTTCTGTATCAGAACACCCCATTGCTTCTGTGGTTCTGATTTGCTGTGCTTCTGAAATCAAACCGCTGGAGCTGAAAATCTGGAGCAAAACAGGCGAGTGAGTGATTGTCTCATTTAATGATGTCTAATAGAGCACACGTGCAGTTCATTTAAAATAGTCAGAGTAAAGGAACACAGAGCCACACATGATAAAACGCAGGAGACTTTTTAGAAGTTGTTTAAGACTCCTGATTAAAGCACAAAGCAGTCGAACATTTTCACACACCAGTGCCTATTGTTTCTATATGAGTGATTACTGAGTGGAAACTGAGATTCTCACACCCAGAGGTTTCCATGCAAGCGGGTATATGAAGGATCTCGATGGCAGATCTGGGTAGGTGTTCTGACACATTCGCACACAGATGTATTTATATTAACAATATTTAGATTTGGGCTTATCCCATTCAAACCGATTGACATTATTTTAGTAAAAAATAATTATAAAACAAGCTGTCGTTTCTCTCGCTTGTCTTTTGCGATGCCTTATCTGTTTCCCCAATGTCAATTCTCATTTATCTGTAATCTGCTTTATCTATTTAAACAAATCTTTAGATAAATACTGTTTCAGCCCTCCCTTCCTCCTTGCTCCCCCCCCCCTGACTGCTGTGAAATGGACCAGCCCGCGGTGAGCGCATTGTATCTAATTGTGATGTCATAGAATTTCAACCTGGGTTAACCCCGCCTCTTGTCCCTCATAGGCTCGGTGTCCCACCAGCCCCGCCCAGAAGAGCAGGTAAGTGATGAGGTCACCGCGTCTCATTCTCTTGGCCTCTTTGACAAAGAGAAGGAGATGTTGATGTCTTTCATTGGGACAGAATAAACGATTAACCACAAGCTTTTAGGACCTCAGCGATCTCTTCTCCTTCAGGGGAAAGTAGGAAAGAGAGATCGAGGTTTACATGCAAAAGTGTGGCATCAGAACTTTAACAAAAACAACCCGTTTTGAATCACTTGGAAAACCAAAACCCAGGAGTGGCTGCATAACAAACAAAGAAAAAATATATACGTTCCAAGAATAGCATGTAAAGAAATTATAGTGAAAAAAAGGTAAATAAATACAACAAATGCATGTGTAAATAAATTATATATAGATAGATAGATATAGATAGATAGCTAGATAGATAGATAGGGCAGCGTGCACGAAGGAATATATGCTCTCGGAAGGAGCTGGATCTTTGGTACAGCAGTATTGGTGCTATGCTTTAGTGTGAGGGGACCCAGGTTCAGGTCTGTCCTCCACCTGCGCAATGCGCCTCCCTGCGTTATCACTATAATAATAATATCAACAATTGTATTAATACAAACATCTATAATAATAACTAAATGCATTTTTAAAGAAATGAACAGGAATTGTAAAACCCAGCATTCTGGCAACGATCAGTGTGAGTCCGGTTACTTTGACTGGAGAAGCAAGTCTTTAATCTTGATTTCAAAAGCAAGGTCACAATCTGGAGTAGTGGACGTTTGACCCCGCTCTGTCGCTCCGCTCCCTCAATGTCACGCCTGCTACTCCTTAAGGAAATCACAGCTCGCCTTTGAAATGGGATTTGTATTTTTATACTGCAGATGCCAGCAGCGATAAGGGGTGGCCTGCGGATGAGTTTGTGAGTATCTTTGTGAAAATACATAAAGAAATAAAGAAATAAATAACCATTGGACGCCCTATTTTCAGCCCCGGCAACGTTTCATCATTCACCCCCACCGCCCCCCCCCCCCCCTCCCCCCTTCCTGTTTCAGAATGACGAAGACGGCGATACTTATGAAGCCCCCCCCTGCGAGCGCATGAAACTACCGCCCCCCCGGCAACAGGAGGACGAGGATGTCTACCTGGGTAGGAGGGGACAGCACAGAGCAGGGGTGGGAGTGAGACTCCCGCTGCAAAGCAGTTTGATCCAGTCCTGGTTTCGCTAGGAGTTTAATAAGTCAGACACACCTGAGCTTGTTAGCTAGACACACTGCGGACTGATCAAGCTGACAGGAAAATCTGGAATGGGTGACACTGCTGTGCAATAGGAGTCTTATTGCCAGCCCTGTTGCTGTTGTCACTATTATTATTATTATTATTATTATATTTTATTATTATTATTATTACACACATTCCATCGTGTGTAAGGTAGCAGACTGCAGGCTGTTGGGGTTACTATTGATCTAGTCAGTGCTACACAAACACTGAGCCTAAATCCTCTCTCTCTCTCTCTCTCTCTGTCTAGGGAGGACGTCGTCAAACTCTAGTAACACACCCCGACAGATCCCTCCCCCCAGACCTGTCAAGGTGAGCACACTGCAAGGGCTGTCTGTCTGTCTCTCTGTGTGTGCAGGGCTCAGTGTCTCGATGTGTGATCTGAGAGCTCAGTGTCTCAGTGTTTCAGTGTGTGCTCAGGGCTCAGTGTCTTAGTGTCTCAGTGTGTGTGCAGGGCTCAGTGTCTCAGTAGGGGTCTGTCTCAGTGTGTGATCTCAGGGCTCAGTGTCTCGATGTGTGATCTCAGAGCTCAGTGTCTCAGTGTGTGTGCTCAGGGCTCAGTGTCTCAATGTATGTGCAGGGCTCAGTGTCTCAGTGTGTGTGCAGGGCTCAGGGCTCAGTGTGTGCTCAGGGCTCAGTGTCTCAGTGTGTGTGCAGGGCTCAGTGTCTCAGTGGGGCTCAGGGCTCAGTGTCTCAGTGTGTGTGCAGGGCTCAGTGTCTCAGTGTGTGCTCAGGGCTCAGTGTCTCAGTGTGTGCTCAGGGCTCAGTGTCTCAGTGTGTGATCAGGGCTCAGTGTCTCAGTGTGTGTGCAGGGCTCAGTGTCTCAATGTTTCAGTGTGTGTGCAGGGCTCAGTGTCTCAATGTGTGATCTCAGTGTGTGTGCAGGGCTCAGTGTCTCAGTGATCTCAGTGTGTGTGCAGGGCTCAGTGTCTCAGTGTATGTGCAGGGCTCAGTGTCTCAATGTGTGATCTCAGTGTCTCAATGTGTGATCTCAGTGTCTCAGTATATGTGATCTCGTGCATGTCTCAGTGTGTAGTGCATGGCTCCGAGTCTCAGGTGTCCAATCAGTGTCCTCTCAGTGTCTCGGTATCGAGTGTTGGGTACTCAGGGCTCATGTCTCAGTGTTGTGCAGGTCTGCAGGCTCAGTGACTCTCAGTGTCTCAGTGTGTGTGCAGGGCTCAGTGTCTCAGTGTGTGTGCAGGGCTCAGTGTCTCAGTGTGTGTGCAGGGCTCAGGGCTCAGTGTCTCAGTGTGTGTTCAGGGCTCAGTGTCTCAGTGTGTGTGCAGGGCTCAGTGTCTCAGTGTGTGTGCAGGACTCAGGGCTCAGTGTCTCAGTGTGTGCTCAGGGCTCAGTGTCTCAGTGTGTGTTCAGGGCTCAGTGTCTCAGTGTGTGCTCAGGGCTCAGTGTCTCAGTGTGTGCTCAGGGCTCAGTGTCTCAGTGTGTGTGTGCAGGGCTCAGTGTCTCAGTGTGTGTTCAGGGCTCAGTGTCTCAGTGTGTGTGTGCAGGGCTCAGTGTCTCAGTGTGTGATCTCAGTGTCTCAGTGTGTGCTCAGTGTCTCAGTGTGTGTGCAGGGCTCAGTGTCTCAGTGTGTGTGCAGGGCTCAGTGTCTCAATGTGTGTGCTCAGGGCTCAGTGTCTCAGTGTGTGTGCTCAGGGCTCAGTGTCTCAGTGTGTGTGCAGGGCTCAGTGTCTCAGTGTGTGTGCAGGGCTCAGTGTCTCAGTGTGTGTGCAGGGCTCAGTGTCTCAGTGTGTGCTCAGGGCTCAGTGTCTCAGTGTGTGTGCAGGGCTCAGTGTCTCAGTGTGTGTGCAGGGCTCAGTGTCTCAGTGTCTCAGTGTGTGTGCTCAGGGCTCAGTGTCTCAGTGTGTGCTCAGGGCTCAGTGTCTCAGTGTGTGCTCAGGGCTCAGTGTCTCAGTGTGTGCTCAGGGCTCAGTGTCTCAGTGTGTGTGCAGGGCTCAGGGCTCAGTGTCTCAGTGTGTGTGCAGGGCTCAGTGTCTCAGTGTGTGCTCTCAGTGTCTCAGTGTGTGCTCAGGGCTCAGTGTCTCAGTGTGTGTGCAGGGCTCAGTGTCTCAGTGTGTGCTCAGGGCTCAGTGTCTCAGTGTGTGTGCAGGGCTCAGGGCTCAGTGTCTCAGTGTGTGCTCAGGGCTCAGTGTCTCAGTGTGTGTGCAGGGCTCAGTGTCTCAGTGTGTGTGCAGGGCTCAGTGTCTCAGTGTGTGCTCAGGGCTCAGTGTCTCAGTGTGTGCTCAGGGCTCAGTGTCTCAGTGTGTGTGCAGGGCTCAGTGTCTCAGTGTGTGCTCAGGGCTCAGTGTCTCAGTGTGTGTGCAGGGCTCAGTGTCTCAGTGTGTGTGCAGGGCTCAGGGCTCAGTGTCTCAGTGTGTGTGCAGGGCTCAGTGTCTCAGTGTGTGTGCAGGGCTCAGTGTCTCAGTGTGTGCTCAGGGCTCAGTGTCTCAGTGTGTGCTCAGGGCTCAGTGTCTCAGTGTGTGTGCAGGGCTCAGTGTCCTAAGGGTGTGTACAGAGGCGCTCAGGACAGTAAAATCAACAAAAGGGCACAGCAGGTGTGCAGGGCTCAGTGGTCTCAGTGTGCAGGGTGTGGACGCAGTCTTCAGTGTTTCAGGGCTCAGAGTCACATGTGTGTGCAGGCTGCAGTGTCACATGTGTGCTCAGGGCTCATGTCTCAGTGTGTCTCAGGCTCAGTGTCTCAGTGTGTGTGCGGGCCATCAGGGCTCAGTGTCTCAGTGTGGGGTCAGGTCTCAGTGTCTCAGTGTGTGTGCAGGGCTCAGTGTCTCAGTGTGTGTTCAGGGCTCAGTGTCTCAGTGTGTGCTCAGGGCTCAGTGTCTCAGTGTGTGTGCAGGGCTCAGTGTCTCAGTGTGTGTGCAGGGCTCAGGGCTCAGTGTCTCAGTGTGTGTGCAGGGCTCAGTGTCTCAGTGTGTGCTCAGGGCTCAGTGTCTCAGTGTGTGTGCAGGGCTCAGTGTCTCAGGGTGTGTGCAGGGCTCAGTGTCTCAGTGTGTGTGCAGGGCTCAGTGTCTCAGTGTGTGTGCAGGGCTCAGTGTCTCAGTGTGTGTGCTCAGGGCTCAGTGTCTCAGTGTGTGCTCAGGGCTCAGTGTCTCAGTGTGTGTACAGGGCTCAGGGCTCAGTCTCTCAGTGTGTGTGCAGGGCTTAGTGTCTCAGTGTGTGTACAGGGCTCAGTGTCTCAGTGTGTGCTCAGGGCTCAGTGTCTCAGTGTGTGCTCAGGGCTCAGTGTCTCAGTGTGTGCTCAGGGCTCAGTGTCTCAGTGTGTGTGCAGGGCTCAGGGCTCAGTGTCTCAGTGTATGCTCAGGGCTCAGTGTCTCAGTGTATGCTCAGGGCTCAGTGTCTCAGTGTATGTGCAGGGCTCGGTGTCTCAGTGTATGCTCAGGGCTCAGTGTCTCAGTGTATGTGCAGGGCTCAGTGTCTCAGTGTGTGTGCAGGGCTCAGTGTCTCAGTGTGTGTGCAGGGCTCAGTGTCTCAGTGTGTGTGCAGGGCTTAGTGTCTCAGTGTGTGTGATCAGGGCTCAGTGTCTCAGTGTGTGCTCAGGGCTCAGTGTCTCAGTGTGTGTGCAGGGCTCAGTGTCTCAGTGTGTGCTCAGGGCTCAGTGTCTCAGTGTGTGTCTCAGGGCTCAGGGCTCAGTGTCTCAATGTGTGATCTCAGGGCTCAGTGTCTCAGTGTGTGTGCAGGGCTCAGTGTCTCAGTGTGTGTGCAGGGCTCAGTGTCTCAGTGTGTGATCTCAGGGCTCAGTGTCTCAGTGTGTGATCTCAGGGCTCAGTATCTCAATGTGTGCTCAGGGCTCAGTGTCTCAGTGTATGTGCAGGGCTCAGGGCTCAGTGTCAGTGTGTGCTCAGGGCTCAGTGTCTCAGTGTGTGTGTCAGGGCTCAGTGTCTCAGTGTAGTGGAGGTGCTCAGGGCTCAGTGTCTCAGTGTGTGTCAGGGCTCAGTGTCTCACTGTGTGTGTGCAGGGCTCAGTGTCTCAGTGTGTGTGTGCAGGGCTCAGTGTCTCAGTGTATGTGCAGGGCTCAGTGTCTCAGTGTGTGCTCAGGGCTCAGTGTCTCAGTGTGTGCTCAGGGCTCAGTGTCTCAGTGTATGTTCAGGGCTCAGTGTCTCAGTGTGTGCTCAGGGCTCAGTGTCTCAGTGTGTGTGCAGGGCTCAGTGTCTCAGTGTGTGTGCAGGGCTCAGTGTCTCAGTGGGTGTGGAGGGCTCAGGGCTCAGTGTCTCATTGTGTGATCTCAGTGTCTCAGTGTGTGTGTGCAGGGTCTAGTGTCTCAGTGTGTGCTCAGGGCTCAGTGTCTCAGTGTGTGCTCAGGGCTCAGTGTCTCATGTGTGTGTGTCAGTGTCTCAGTGTGTGCTCAGGGCTCAGTGTCTCAATGTGATGTGCAGGGCTCAGCGTCTCAGTGTGTGTGGGCTCAGGGCTCAGTGTCTCAGTGTGTGTGTCAGCGCTCAGCGTCTTAGTGTGTGTCAGGGCTCAGGGCTCAGTGTCTCAGTGTGTCATGTGCTCAGGGCTCAGTGTCTCAGTGTGTGCTCAGGGCTCAGTGTCTCAGTGTGTGGTGCAGGGCTCAGTGTCTCAGTGTGTGCTCAGGGCTCAGGGCTCAGTGTCTCACTGTGTGCTCAGGGCTCAGTGTCTCACTGTGTGCTCAGGGCTCAGTGTCTCAGTGTGAGTGCAGGGCTCAGTGTCTCAGTGTGTGCTCAGGGCTCAGGGCTCAGTGTCTCAGTGTGTGTGCGCAGGGCTCAGTGGCTCACTGTGTGCTCAGGGCTCAGTGTCTCAGTGTGTGCTCAGGGCTCAGTGTCTCAGTGTGTGCTCAGGGCTCAGTGGCTCAGTGTGTGCTCAGTGTGCTTGCAGGGCTCAGTGTGATCTCAGTGTCTCAGTGTCCGCACATCTCAGTGTCAAACGTGTGTGTGCTCAGCAGGCTCAGTCCCGTGTTGATGTCCAACTCATGTGGCTCACTTGTCGTCCACAGGGCTCCGCAGGATCTCCAGTGTGTCACTCGTGCTCAGGCCTTCATGGGCTCCTCAGTGTGACACCCGAGCTCTGTAGTACAGAGTGCAGTGTGTGATCTCCGTGGTCCAAGTGTCTTGAGGGGCTACAGATCTCAGTGGTCAGCAGTGCCATAGACGTCTCATGTGTAGTGCAGTTTTTCAGTGTCTCAGCGCCAAGTGTGCTCAGGCTCAGGCGCTCAGTGTTTTAGTGGTCCCAGGGTCAATGTGAGCACACCTCCTTGTCCTGAAAGCTGTGTCTCAGTGTCTCAGTCCTTCTTGTTTCTCCTCCTCTTGCAGATCTCGAGGTCGGTGCCAGAGACTGAAGAGCAGTTTTTCAACCCCAGCGCCAAGAAACGTAACCCTCAGCTTTAACCCATTTTTGTACACTCTGTGAAAGCAGTGATCACATCAGCAAACTGACATGAAATTAAAAGAAAAGAGTGAGGGTTCTGTCACTCTCACACTGTCACTCTCTCACCCTCTCACTCTCTCCTCTCTCACTCTTAAACACTGTCACACTCACTCACTGTCACGTTCTCGCTGTCACTCTCACTCTCTCCTCTATCTGTCTCTCACACTCTCTCACTCGCGCTCTCTCTCTCTCTCTCTCATCTCTCTCTCTCTCATTCTCTCTCTCTCTTTCAGCTCCGCAGATCAATCGGGAAGCGAAGCCTGGGAGTGGTATGAAAGCCCCTCCCCCAGAGAGAGACCCCGCCCCCGACCGAGTGCCGCCCCGCAGACCCGCCCCCGCAGTCCAGCCCGAGGAAGGTACCGCAGTCGCAGCGTGAACACACACGCACACACACACACACACACACACACACACTCGCATGCACACACACAGACAAACAAAGAGGGAGGCACTACATATTTTCTTTTCACAGAACATAATCTTTAGCAATATCATTAAAATATAAATAAACCAGGGTGTTATATTTTCAACACATTGCTAGGTATAGATATAGATACACATTGAAAAGCTGCTCTGTATTCCATGCATTATATCTCTGCTGTGTGGTCAATGTGTCGCCGCCCTGGTGGCCGTCCTCTAACTCTGCTGCTCTGCGCTTGTCTTGCAGACGTCTATCTGGATCCCAACGAAGGGCAGGTAGGCCTCTACAGCCAGCAGGCCTGATATTATTATTATTATTATTATTTATTATATTATTATTATTATTATTATTATTATTATTAGTCATTTAGCAGATTGTTTGGCTTTTAATCAAGCGAGGCGTCACTTGCTCAGGGTCGCACAGCTTGCTGCTGCGAGTCTCTTCCAATAGAGACCTCGGTTGTTTAACGTCCTCCAAATGAAGGACGCAGCCACCTGCGGTTCAGTGACTCTGCTCAGAGTCTCACTGCCAGCGGACCTCAGTGTGCTGGTTTTGGTGAAAAACCTCATTGGTAATCACGACCCCTGTTGTTTTGTAACCTTCTACCAGTCCCCTCTGCTCGCTGCTCTCTCTTCTGTGTTCAGTCTGTTCTGGTCAGATTTGTGGAGCGACGAGAGAGAGCTCTTCTGTTCTGCTGACTCTGTGTTCAGTTTTGTGTTCAGGTACCAGTCTCTGCTCGCTGCTCTCTCTCTGTGTTCAGTTTTGTGTTCAGGTCCCAGTCTCTGCTCGCTGCTCTCTCTGTGTTCAGTTTTGTGTTCAGGTCCCAGTCTCTGCTCGCTGCTCTCTCTGTGTTCAGTTTTGTGTTCAGGTCCCAGTCTCTGCTCGCTGCTCTCTCTGTGTTCAGTTTTGTGTTCAGGTCCCAGTCTCTGCTCGCTGCTCTCTCTGTGTTCAGTTTTGTGTTCAGGTCCCAGTCTCTGCTCGCTGCTCTCTCTCTGTGTTCAGTTTTGTGTTCAGGTCCCAGTCTCTGCTCACTGCTCTCTCTCTCTCTCTGTGTTCAGGTCCCAGTCTCTGCTCGCTGCTCTCTCTGTGTTCTTTTGTGTTCAGGTCCCAGTCTCTGCTCGCTGCTCTCTCTCTATGTTCTTTTGTGTTCAGGTCCCAGTCTCTGCTCGCTGCTCTCTCTCTGTGTTCAGTTTTGTGTTCAGGTCCCAGTCTCTGCTCGCTGCTCTCTCTGTGTTCAGTTTTGTGTTCAGGTCCCAGTCTCTGCTCGCTGCTCTCTCTGTGTTCAGTTCTGTGTTCAGGTCCCAGTCTCTGCTCGCTGCTCTCTGTTTTGTGTTCAGGTCCCAGTCTCTGCTCACTGCTCTCTCTCTGTGTTCTTTTGTGTTCAGGTCCCAGTCTCTGCTCGCTGCTCTCTCTCTGTGTTCAGTTTTGTGTTCAGGTCCCAGTCTCTGCTCACTGCTCTCTCTGTGTTCAGTTTTGTGTTCAGGTCCCAGTCTCTGCTCGCTGCTCTCTCTCTGTGTTCAATGTTTTGTGTTCAGGTCCCAGTCTCTGCTCGCTGCTCTCTCTCTGTGTTCTTTTGTGTTCAGGTCCCAGTCTCTGCTCGCTGCTCTCTCTCTGTGTTCAGTTTTGTGTTCAGGTCCCAGTCTCTGCTCGCTGCTCTCTCTCTGTGTTCAGTTTTGTGTTCAGGTCCCAGTCTCTGCTCGCTGCTCTCTCTCTCTCTGTGTTCAGGTCCCAGTCTCTGCTCACTGCTCTCTCTCTATGTTCTTTTGTGTTCAGGTCCCAGTCACTGCTCGCTGCTCTCTCTCTGTGTTCAGTTTTGTGTTCAGGTCCCAGTCTCTGCTCGCTGCTCTCTCTCTCTCTGTGTTCAGGTCCCAGTCTCTGCTCGCTGCTCTCTCTCTGTGTTCAGTTTTGTGTTCAGGTCCCAGTCTCTGCTCGCTGCTCTCTTTCTCTCTGTGTTCAGGTCCCAGTCTCTGCTCACTGCTCTCTCTCTGTGTTCTTTTGTGTTCAGGTCCCAGTCTCTGCTCGCTGCTCTCTCTCTGTGTTCAGTTTTGTGTTCAGGTCCCAGTCTCTGCTCACTGCTCTCTCTGTGTTCAGGTCCCGGTCTCTGCTCGCTGCTCTCTCTGTGTTCAGTTTTGTGTTCAGGTCCCAGTCTCTGCTCGCTGCTCTCTCTCTCTCTGTGTTCAGGTCCCAGTCTCTGCTCGCTGCTCTCTCTGTTCTGTGTTCAGGTCCCAGTCTCTGCTCGCTGCTCTCTCTCTCTCTCTGTGTTCAGGTCCCAGTCTCTGCTCGCTGCTCTCTCTCTGTGTTCAGGTCCCAGTCTCTGCTCGCTGCTCTCTCTCTCTCTGTGTTCAGGTCCCAGTCTCTGCTCACTGCTCTCTCTGTGTTCAGGTCCCAGTCTCTGCTCGCTGCTCTCTCTCTCTCTGTGTTCAGGTCCCAGTCTCTGCTCGCTGCTCTCTCTTTCTCTGTGTTCAGGTCCCAGTCTCTGCTCACTGCTCTCTCCGTGTTCTCTGCAGGGGGATGGTGATGAGGAGCTGTATCTTGAACCCAACACAGGTGAGTCAGGGACCCTTTTAGAGACATTGTGACTCTCATGTCACTGCAGATATAACTCGCTGTGATCCTGACTGGCTGCATCCTAGTTCATATTGTATTCTAGCAGTATTATTATTATTATTTGCACTGATTGTAAACTACACTGTGTTTAAATATGAAGCTTGCATTGGAACCCTGTGCTGCCCTGGAACACCTGTGCGAGTCATCTGGGATAAAGGCGTCTTGCTTTTAATTAATAAAGAAATGTTTTTAATTTGAGTAACAGTTGCTGAATCCAGTGAGGGTATTGTGTATTTATTATTTGTTTTTGTATGTTATTTGTAGTTTGTATAAATGTTTTAAGTATCCCTGCATGCAGTGTTGTAATGCAGTCCGCTGACAAGCGCTCCTGTGTTTTTTAAGCCGACCGGCAATGTACATCGCAGGTGTGTTTTTGCGATCTATTTATAAACTGGACTCAAAATTTTAAAGATAGGCTTAGCAGGCAGATCAAATTATATTCAAATGAAATGACTCTCTCTCTCTCTCTCTCTCTCTCTCTCTCTCTCTCTCTCTCTCTCTCTCTCTCTCTCTTTCTCTCTCTCTTCCTCGCTCTCCAGATCAGTCCCTCCTCCTCTCTCTTCCTAAAATCCTCTCGGTCTCTCTCTCCGGGCATACCTATTCTTTCTTTCTCTCTCTCTCTCCATTGCATTCTGTCTGTGTGTTTATTTCCAGCCTGCCCCCCCAGCCCACAGAACGCAGCCAAACTGGGGGTCCCCCCCCCCTCACCGGGACCCTGCAACTATAGGAGCCCCCCGTGAGTACCAGCGCCCCCTAATTTCAGTGTGTGTGTGTGTGTGTGTCTGTGTGTGTCTGTGTGTGTGTGCGTGTAGTGCTGTACTGATTCACTGTGTGTACGGATGAATCGTGATGCTTTCTCTACATGATATATTTTAATAGAGGTCTGTATAGTTTGTATTGGAATACACGACCACAGCACATTGTAGTTAAAGAACTACAGCTCCCAGCATCCCTCACCACTGCCGCATGCTGGGAATTGTAGTCACAGCTAGGGCTGTACCGATGCACCGCGTATGGATGAATGAAGTCGGTATCGTTTGTATTGACACAAGACGACAGCACAGCTCACTGTAGATCACAGAGCGGTCCTTGAATGAAGAATCCATGTGTTTTATGTTTTATAGCTGGTATGAACACACTCTTTCCTGGTCTCATTTTTAACCACATGGTCCATCATTAATCTTGTCATGCCTCCTGCTTCCCTCCTCCTTCTCGAAACTCTCCACCTTTATCTCGACCGCTCTGGAGTTCGATCCAGACTTCGATCGCTTTGGCTTTTTCCTCGGCTGAAGAGATTGGATTATTTGAACCAGTCCTCCCAGTAGCTCTTGTGGGACCAGCCCAGTATTTTTTCGTGTCCCTCGAAAGTTTATAAATAAATAAATAAATCACTTTTTTTTTTTTTTTTTTTTTTTTTTTTTTTAATCTAACAGTCCAAAGCCTCCATTGCCTCGGTCGAAATCAGTAAGTAGCTGCTGTTAATGTATTCATGTATTCATTCATTTTGCCCATTATTGGTTTTATTAATATCAGTCTGACTCTGTCTCTCTCTCCTCCCCCTCTCTCCTTCTCCCATTCTCTCTCTCTCTCTCTCTCTCTCTCTCTCTCTCTCCTCTCTCTCCTTCCCCATTCTCTCTCCCTCTTTCTCTCCTCCCCCTCTCTCCTTCCCCATTCGCTCTCTCTCTCTGTCTCTCTCCCCTCTCTCCTTCTCCTCCTCCCACCTTCCCCTTCCCCTCCCCCCTCTGGCCCTTCCCCATGAGGATCGTCCGCCTCTCTCTCTCTACCTCTATCTCTCTTCCCTTTCCTCACCCTCCTCTCCCCATTCTCTCTCTCTCTGTAGAAACTGGAATCCCAGCTTGTCCTTCCCCATTCTCGCTCTCCGCTCTCGCTCTCCTCGTTCGCATCTCCCTCGTCCTCGCCTCGCTCTGTCTCCCCTATCCAATCCCCTCGGCCCTGGTCCCACTCCTCCGGCTCTCTGTAAAGATGTCGTCTCTCTAGACTCGACATCTTTCCTCAGGCTCCCTCCCTCTCCTCAGTGAGAGCCTGCTACCATAACCACAATCCTCTCTTATCCCTGTCAGCTTTCCCTGTATTTGGTTCTCTTACAACCTCATCTAGCGCCCAGGCTCGCGGCTTCCCCTTGCGGAGACACGTAGGACTGTCAATCGCAGCTTGATGGTACGTGGGTACAAAACAGGGGCGAAATGATTATTTATTTATTTGAACTCTCCTGTGCTTTACAAGTGCTTCCCTGTGCTTTACCAGAGTTATACTCTGCTCACTCCCTGCTTTACCAGACCTCTCTGTGCTTTACAGTGCTTCCCTGTGCTTTACCAGACCTCTCTGTGCTTTACAATGCTTCCCTATGCTTTACCAGACCTCTCTGTGCTTTACAATGCTTCCCTATCTCTCTTTGCTTTACAATGTGCTTTACCACACCTCTCTGTGCTTTACAATGCTTCCCTGTGCTTTACCACACCTCTCTGTGCTTTACAATGCTTCCCTATGCTTTACCAGACCTCTCTGTGCTTTACAATGCTTCCCTATGCTTTATCATCCCTCTGTGCTTTACAACGCTTCCCTATGGTTTACCAGACCTCTCTGTGTTTTACAATGCTTCACGGTGCTTTACCAGCCCTCTCTGTGCTTTACAATGCTTCCCTATGCTTTACCAGACCTCTCTGTACTTTACAGTGCTTCCCTATGCTTTATCATCCCTCTGTGCTTTACAATCCTTCCTATGCTTTACCAGACCTCTCTGTGCTTTACAATGCTTCCCTATGCTTTACCAGACCTCTCTGTGCTTTACAATGCTTCCCTATGCTCTGTTAGTTTCAAACGTCTGTTGTTGAAGTGGTTAATTGTCATTGAGTATTTCCTGCTAGAATCCAGTATGAATTGGGATGCAGCCAGTTAGGATCACAGTGAGTTATCTCTGCAGTAACAGCGTGGGCGTCTCTTTCACTAGAGAGGGAGTCCGTGTCTAAGTGTCCCCGCCCTCTTATTCTCAGCAGCCAATCCGACGCCAGTGAGGTCATCTCTGTCCAGTGGTCCTGGGGTGGGTGTGTCTGTTTATTTACACTTCCTTCCTGTCAGCTGACACTTGGTGTGGGGGGGTGTGGGGTCACATGACCGCCCCTGTTTCATTCAAAACGGTCAAGTCTCACACACCTTTTACCTTTCACAACCCCCTCTCTCTCTCTCAGGGCTGTGACTGGTTTGCTGGTTCCTGTGATCGCAAGATGGCTGAGTCTCTGCTCTACAGGATAAACAAGGTAACAAGCAGAGAGGCAGCTCAGCGTTCACACCATGTGCACACACACACACACACAGACAGAGAGACGCAGGTCAGCACACACACACACACACACACACACACCAAACAGAGAGAACGCAGGGTCCACACACAACACACACACACACCAACAGAGAGACGCAGGTCAGCACACACACACACACAACAGACAGAGAGACGCAGGTCAGCACACACACACACACACACAGACAGAGAGACGCAGGTCAGCACACACACACACACACACACAGACAGACCGAGACGCAGGTACAGCAGCACACACACACACACACACACCAGACAGAGAGACGCAGGTCACACACACACACACACACACACACACACACACGCTCGGTGTGTCTCTCAGCGTGTCTCTGTTTCAGGACGGCTCGTTCCTGGTGCGTCTCAGCTCGGCTCAAGGTTCGAAGCAGCCCTACACTCTGGTGGTTCTGTACAAACACAAAGTCTACAACATCCCCGTGCGCTACCTGGAGAGCAGCCAGCAGTACGCACTGGGGAAGGAAGGCAAGAAATCAGAGGAGGTGAGAGAGAAGGGGAGAGGGGGGGAGAGGAGGGGAGAGAGAGATAGGGGGAGGGAGAGGGGACTGAGGAAAGCTTAAAGAGGGGTGGAGAGGAGGGAGAGAGCAGGAGGAGAGGAGGGAGGAGGTGAGATCAGGAGGATAGGGGAGGGAGGGAGTGAGGAGGAGGAGGGGAGAGGAGGAGGGGAGAGGAGGAGGGAGGAGGGATGGCAGGAGCCGAGATGGAGGAGTTGAGAGGAGGGGAGAGGAGGGATGGGAGAGAGGATGAGAGGTGGGAGATGGGGGGGATATAAGGACGGAGAGGAGGGCGGATGGAGGATGGAGGTGGGGAGGAGGAGAGGAGGGATGGAGGAGGTGGAGAGAGGTTGGGGATTTTAGGAGGGGAGAGAGGGAATCTTGGATGGAGATAGGAATAGAGAGTGAGGGAGAGGAGAGGGAGGGAGGGATGAGGGAGGAGTGAGAGGAAGGAGGGTAGAGATGTGTAGAGATGGTTCACTATCTTCATTATTATGGGTTTGAAGAAATTTAAAAGTAGATTTTTAATTACAGTCTACCCCGGATGAATCACTATGAACTTCAGCTGTCCCTCCCTCCCCCGCCTTATCCTTTCTCCAGTTGCTCAGATAAACTAGTAAAATGGATTTTTATTTTAACAAATGTTTTAATTCCCAGTCCCTCTACCGTCCCTCTTCTGAGGAGGGTGAGAGGAAGGAGGGAGTGAATGGGTAGAGAAGTTCACTATGTTCAGTATTATGAGTTGCAAGAAATATAAAATGGATATTTTATTTTAATAAAATGTTTAATTCCCTCTACCGTCTCTCCCCCAGCTTTTCTCCAGTCTCTGTGACATCATCGATCACCACAGGAAGAACCCTCTCCTGCTGATTGACAGCAAGAGCAACGCCAAGTACAGCAGCTTCCTGACTCACCCTGCACGGCCCTGAGCGGGACGAGAACACAGAGCTAGAGACCCTAGAGACCCTAACCCTAACCCTGACCCACCCTGCGCAGGCCTGAGCAGGACGAGGACATCAGAGCATTAGGGACCCTAACGCAAACACCCACCTGACCCTGCAAGGCCCTGAGCCAGAGCTGAGAACACCCTGCAACGACCCTGAAGAAAGCTGGACACTAAACCCTGGACACCCACCCTGAGCGGGACCTGACGATGAACACAGAGCTCTAGAGCTGAGACCCTAACCCTAACCCTAACCCTGACCCACCCTGCACGGCCCTGAGCGGGACGAGAACACAGAGCTAGAGACCCTAACCCTAACCCTGACCCACCCTGCACGACCCTGAGCGGGACGAGAACAAGCCCGTAGCGACCCGAGCGGGACTGATACGGAACACAGAGCGGGAGGCGAGAACCAAAGCTAGAGACCCTAACCCTAACCCTAACCCTGACCAACCCTGCACGGCCCTGAGCGGGACGAGAACACAGAGCTAGAGACCCTAACCCTACCCTGACCCACCTGACCCTGATGGGACTAGAACTTACCTTGCAGCCTAAAGAATAGAACAGAGCTAGAAACGACCCTAAGCTAGGACCTAACAGAGCTATACTAACCCTATACCCTAACCCTAACCCTCCACCCTGCAACGGGCCCTGATCGGACGAGAACACAGAGCTATAGACCCTGAGTAACCCTAACCCTAACCCTAACCCTGACCCACCCTGCACGGCCCTGAGCGGGACGAGAACACAGAGCTAGAGACCCTAACCCTAACCCTAACCCTGACCCACCCTGCACGGCCCTGAGCGGGACGAGAACACAGAGCTAGAGACCCTAACCCTAACCCTGACCCACCCTGCACGGCCCTGAGCGGGACGAGAACACAGAGCTAGAGACCCTAACCCTAACCCTGACCCACCCTGCACGGCCCTGAGCGGGACGAGAACACAGAGCTAGAGACCCTAACCCTAACCCCGACTCACCCTGCGCGGGACGAGACCACAGAGCTAGACTCTAACCAAGTGCCCTGCGCGGGCATGAGCGTGACCAGACCGCAGAGCTAACCCTAACCCTAACCCCGACTCACCCTGCGCAGGCCTGAGCAGGACGGGACATCAGAGCATTAGGGACTCGCAAACACCCACCTGAGCAGGACGGACGAGACTCAGACTGGGTTGATAGGGTTATATAGGTTTTAGGTCAATTATCCCTTGTAAAAGTGTCCCACAGTAACAGCAGAGCACAGTGTGGTGAAACACAGATGTCTGAACCATAGGGTTAGGGTTAGAGTCTTTATATCGACTAGAAAACTAGGGAACACTGTGAAGAATTTTTTTTGTTTGTTTGTTTTTATCAGCAAAGTCCTAAATCTGTAGTTATTATTATCTTGTTATTTATTAAAAGCAATGATATGTATTATTTGTGTTTCTGATGCCGAAGACTTTTCTTCCAGTTTTTGTCTCTAACTTATTGGTAAACGATTATTAAATGTGGAATAAATTAATGTGCACAGGTTTTATTCCTAGCATTTGCACAAGTGTGGGTCCACAAGAGGGGCCAAAGCAGTTGATACCTGGCAACAAGCCATACACTTCCAGTTTTTGTCTCTAACTTATTGTAAACGATTATTAAATGTGAATAAATTAATGTGCAGGGTTTTATTCCTAGCAGTTGCACAGTGTGTCCACAAGAGGGCGCCAAAGCATTGAATACCTGGGACAAGCCATCACTCCCACTGAGCGCTCAATTACTTAATTAGACCCTTCCAGAACAATACATTACAACAGAGAATTAAACAAGGCGTGATCAAAAAGATGAAGGGGTTCTCGATGAGTATGGCGAATTGGAAATGAACAACCAGCCACAAGCAGTCCCCCCTACAGGGTCAATTGGGGAGCCCTGATTGACGTCTCCATTCGCCATCGTCATTTTTAAATGTATTTTTCTCACTTTCGCAAATGTTTAAATAGGTTTGTATGAGCAGTGTATGAGTTTGAGAAGAGTGTCTGTCTCTGCACAAAATACCACTACACCGGTCCAATTAACAGGTTACACTTGATAATATTCGAGGAAAGCGTGCAAGTTTCCCATCAACGCTCATGAGGTCAAGAACATAACAAGCAAGGGGGCGGGGGGGGAAGTACCTTTTCCACAAATCCCCAGACCTGCGAAAGACGGTCACCTGAAGGTGTGTGTGGGTGTGTTGTGTGAAGGGGGTTGGAGGGTGTGTACGCTAGTGTGTGCGTGGTGGTCTGTGGCTGGGGGGGGTGGGGCGACGGGAGGCCCTAAACTGACACCACAGAGCTAGCGGGTGTGACTCCCCAATAGATGATTACAGTGTCGGCGGAGGGAGACCTGCTTAAGTGTAAGCAGTAAACCAGACGAGGCCATCATCTCATAAAAACCGACAATGGTATCACACAATTGAAAATTATTGAAGCAGAATGCCGAGGAGTATTCCAAAGGTTTAAACACTCAAACCCTAGCCCCCTGGACCTTGTGCTTTCAAGGGCGCTGTACGCAGTACTGGGTGTTCAGAAGCTCCGCCTCAATCATCTAGTATTAGAAGTGAAACAGATTGCTGGAAGTAAGGAGGAACCACCACATACGTGTGTTTTAACTTTGCATTATCTGATCTTTCTTTTTCTTTTCCATTTGTTTGATTTATTTTTTTAAACATCATACTGGGAGTCCAAGCCCCGAGAACCAGTCGAACTCCCCTATCCTGAAGACACAAAATTGAACTCAATAAATAAGAATGACTCCTGGTAACACAGCAAGGTCCAACCTTAACTCACTGAGCCCCTCCCGATATAAAAACAAATAAAAAAATAAATCTGAAGACTGAGTGGGGGGACCCCGACCTGAAATATAGAAACAAACCGAACCCCCCGATTGCAGTGAGGGCCACGTCTTGCGTGTAGTGTGTGTGGGTGTGTGGTGGGTGTTTTGTGTGTGGGGTGTGGTGGGGGTGGGGTGCTGGCCCGCATTTCCCAAAGATATGGGCGGTGTGGGGGGCCACGGGAGCTAGGTTAGAAAGACACAATGCGAAACTGGGGTGAGCTCTGCATTAGTGTATTACACTGATGCAAACACCGGGCCTCAGTAAAACCTGGTATCAATATTGAAATGATCAGAAGCCAGGAGTTTTGAGCAGTGTTAGAAACTCACACTATACGTGCCAACCAGAGGATAGGAGGGCCCCACAAACGGACACTCTAGGGGACTTAGAGGAGAGCAAAGGCTGACAGGAGGAGATGGACCGATGAGTGAGAAGGGTAACATTACGAACTATTCATCTAGAATTGACAACCCACGTGTCTTGATCTGTAATAGTTTATATGGCTTGCAGTGTATTTACTAACAACATGCAAATAACTCTCCTATGATTGCAAGAGCAATGGGAACAAAAATGAAACTAAAAAATAATGATGACTCCTGGGGCAAGTTCCAACCTTAGGACCTCCTGAATATAAAGGGGGTGGAAACACTCAAGAGTTTACTTTGTCATCTGATCTTTATTTCTTTTCTATTTAAATCTGTTTTATTTATTTTTAGACACAATTGGGAGTCCAACCCCGAGAAGCCAGTCGACTATCCATGAAAAAGAACAAAAATGAAACTATATAGATAGAAACAAAACCCGTTGCGGTGAGGGGCCACGGCCCTGGCGTTGTTGGAACAGGAGGGATCTGGGGGGGGGGGGGGGGGGGGGGTCTCATCAACTTGTTCCCGCAGTCCACCACGTGACCTTGGCGAGAGGTGTGCATTTTTGTAATAGGGCTAGAAAATCCCGCTTTCAGGGACCTTAGCTGAGCAGATAGCCTTCCCACCCACGACCTCCCGAACACAACATGCTTCCCACTATGGTCCGGCAGGCGGCGGTCGCTGAACGGGTCCCATTCGGTTTCACGAGTTTTCGGATTGAGAGGAGAGCCTTGAAGAACTGGTGTTGCCGCTAGAAGAGCCGTAGCTTTCCACCTTCCTGATGATATCCATCCCACCCACGACCTGCCCGAACACAACATGCTTCCCATCCAACCTGAGAGAGCGAGAGACGGACAGGAGGGGAGAGAGAGAGAGCAAGAGACAGGAGGAGAGGGGATAGAGAGAGACATTACTAACATATTCAACTAGAATTGCAAACTCAATTTTTTGTAATAGTTATAACTGCAGTGTACAATAACAACATGCAATCAGACTCCTGTTGCAGAGCAATGTTCCCCAGCAGTCTGCTCATTCCCAGTGTACACAGGTAGTAAACCCAGGGGTGGTCCGGGCCGCTGTGCGGGGGGCAGAGGGGGCTCACCAGGCAGTCTTGGCAGTGCAGATGAAGAACTGCGAGCCGTTGGTGTTGGGGCCCGCGTTGGCCATGGACAGGATCCCAGGGCCAGTGTGCTTCAGTCTGAAGTTCTCATCCTGGAACTTGTTCCCGTAGATGGACTTTCCGCCAGTCCCGTTGTGGTTGGTGAAATCGCCGCCCTGCAGGGAGAAGAGGCAGAGCGGGTTTCAGAGCGCTGCTCCCATTCAAACCAGGGTTAAACGCGCCTATCCATGCGTCCGGTCCGCACGGGTCCCTTCGGGTTTAATACAGAGGAGTTTCGGAGTGAGAGAGAGAGCGCGAGAGACTCACTCAATGTTGCAAATTGTTTTTTTTTTTGTAAACTATGTGCACGAGTCGGTTCACGTTCAAGCACGTAATTCAATACGGACAGATCTAGATGCACACTGATGCAATAGAGAGAAGCGGTCGCTGCACCCCCTCCTCACCCCCCCTCATACCTGGCACATGAAGTCAGGAATCACTCTGTGGAAGCAGGAGCCCTTGTACCCAAAACCCTTCTCCCCGGTGCACAGCGCACGGAAATTTTCTGAAAAAAAATAAAAATAAAATAAAAAAAAAATCAATCATGTGAGGCTTCACCCGACCGACATGCATCACCTTTACAGCAAGGAAACAAACAGAACCAGCAGCTGAAAGCTGGTCTGTGCTTCTCACAACACAATGCTCTATAATCACAACACAATTATCAAATAGAACCAGCAACTGAAGGCAGGTCTGCAGTCCCCCACAATGCTCTCGAAATCGAGATGCAATTACCTGCAGTCTTCGGTACAACATCAGCCCGGAGCTGAAAGAGAAAGTTGAAAGCGTAGTTTAGCAATGAAATCACCGATCAGACAGCCGTCTTTATCCAAGGAGACTTGCAGGCATGGCAGAGCTCAATAAAATACCCGGTCTCCCGTAGAACAGAGGCTCGCCCCAGGTGAACACACCCAGCATGCATGGATCTCCAACGCATGGATCTCCTGCAGTAAATCTCTCTAAATAGGGGCAGTGCCATTTAAGGCCTTATCAGTAAGGAGTGCAGGGTTACAATGCAAGCTTCATATTTAAACAGTGTAGTTTACAGTAACTAAAAATAGTACTGTTAGAATACAATATGAACTAGGATGCAGCCAGGCAGGATCACAGTGAGTTATGTCTGCATGGATGCATTTAGAAATCATGAGAGATCTTGAGATGACTGTTTGAGGGTGAAATGCTGTTCAAAAAGGGGGAGGGGGGGGAACCCTAAGAATAGCGACTCCTGCACCTGACAGGTCATCTTGCAGTGCCTCCTCATTCTAGAGGAGAGACAGCTGCAGGAGAGAGGGAAGAGGGGACCCAAGTGAGACAATACACAGCTATGGACAAAACTTCAGCATCATCTAGAACTCAGAGACAGAGATATTTAACTATATCTATATACTGGTGATGGGACAAACATCCAAGCAAATATTTGACATGTACTCCAATACCAAAATCAGATATTCATGTTTGTTAAATCACAAAAATACCTTCCCTTCCTTACTGGCTCACCAGAATCTGCACGACAGTTTTTTTTGTTTTGTTTTGTTTTTAAAAAGTAGAAAACTTAGCCCCTCAAACATGCAAGATTCTGGACACATGAAACTCTGTCCTGTGTACCCCATGCTGGCTTCAGGGCTCTGCAGTTTGCTGCACACAAGACCACGCTAGAGCCGCTGGTTTCTCAATAATAAAGGGGCAGCTCTGCCTGGACTGAAACCAAACCCCTTTCACTGGAATCGCTACCGGCAGACCGCCAGCGCCACCTGCGATCTTAATTATCCTGAAAATTAGGATCGCGTTCATTGCAAACGGGAAGAGTCTCAATGCAGTGCATGACTAACCTGCACCCCACCCTCGGCTGATGCTGGTATTTTAGCACCGCCAGCCCCCTACTTTCACAACAGGGTTTGTTTATTTAAATAATAACACATCATGATCTCTAGGGCGCTTCAGTTCCTGTCAGAACTGCCCATCAGAACGCGAACCGTTCCAAATGGGAGGGACTACCCCGACACCCACGTTCTGCGCCCGCCCCTCACCTGTCTGCCTCGGACAGCGAGCTCACACACCTGCATTTAAATTAATGGCTTAATTTTAAAACTGTTAAACTAGCTGCATATCGCACTGCACCGCGCCAATTTTTATACAACCCTTGACAAAAACTAGCTTTGTTTTTCTGGCATCGATAACGTTTGATTGCATTTAAAAGGGCGTTGTATCGGTGTTTCTATGTCGCTCTTCAGCAGCGCGTTGTAAACGGGGGAGGGAGGGGGCGCAAGACATTAAAAGCCACCCCTCATTATAAATCACGCGCGCTGCAATTTATTTGGTAAACAAAAACAATCTTTCTTCCCAAGCCCGGATACCGACAAACGAAACACAATGTTAATTAAATGAATAATATTTAATGTGTGCAGGGGGGCCCGATGACAGACATATCTATTCGATCAGTACTGTAGTAACTGATAAAAGTTAATCGATATTTCAATGCCGGATATTCTTTCGGAATCCGATTCCCCTCGGCACGCAGCGTGGCCCGCAGTCCCGGTTTGCAGCAGCAATGCGGTCCGCTTCTACAGCGTTTCACGAAACTGGCGACATTATCAAATGACAACAAAGCGCTGCCCATGCAGTGGAAATAACCCAGCTTTAATACCCCGTTCACTGTAATATTTAACAATTACGAACCCTGCACCGGCGCTTCGAGCGGGTCTGGATTCATACACAATAAAACGTGCAGTAAATTACAGCGGGTCTGGATTCATACACAATAAAACGTGCAGTAAATTACAGCGGGTCTGGATTCATACACAATAAAACGTGCAGTAAATTACAGCGGGTCTGGATTCATACACAATAAAACGTGCAGTAAATTACAGCGCCGCCGTCCTTCCTCGCCCACGTGTAGGCGCGCCCTGCCGGGGACGCGCAGCGCGCACACACTGCACCGATCGATACAGCGATTACAAAACAGTCAATACCGAGGGGTCTGTACACGGGACACCGGCACCTCCCCCCCCTGCAAACAGTCAATACCGAGGGGTCTGTACACGGGACACCGGCACCCCCCCGCCCCTGCAAACAGACAATACCGAGGGGTCTGTACACGGGACACCGGCACCCCCCCGCCCCTGCAAACAGACAATACCGAGGGGTCTGTACACGGGACACCGGCACCCCCCCCCCCTGCAAACGGACAATACCGAGGGGTCTGTACACGGGACACCGGCACCCCCCCGCCCCTGCAAACAGACAATACCGAGGGGTCTGTACACGGGACACCGGCACCTCCCCCCCTGCAAACGGACAATACCGAGGGGTCTGTACACGGGACACCGGCACCCCCCCGCCCCTGCAAACAGACAATACCGAGGGGTCTGTACACGGGACACCGGCACCTCCCCCCCTGCAAACAGACAATACCGAGGGGTCTGTACACGGGACACCGGCACCTCCCCCCCTGCAAACAGACAATACCGAGGGGTCTGTACACGGGACACCGGCACCTCCCCCCCCTGCAAACAGACAATACCGAGGGGTCTGTACACGGGACACCGGCACCCCCCCGCCCCTGCAAACAGACAATACCGAGGGGTCTGTACACGGGACACCGGCACCTCCCCCCCCAAACAGACCCCTGCAAACAGCCCCTGCAAACAGACAATACCGAGGGGTCTGTACACGGGACACCGGCACCCCCCCGCCCCTGCAAACAGACAATACCGAGGGGTCTGTACACGGGACACCGGCACCCCCCCCCCCTGCAAACAGTCAATACCGAGGGGTCTGTACACGGGACACCGGCACCTCCCCCCCCTGCAAACAGTCAATACCGAGGGGTCTGTACACGGGACACCGGCACCTCCCCCCCCTGCAAACAGACAATACCGAGGGGTCTGTACACGGGACACCGGCACCTCCCCCCCTGCAAACAGACAATACCGAGGGGTCTGTACACGGGACACCGGCACCCCCCCGCCCCTGCAAACAGACAATACCGAGGGGTCTGTACACGGGACACCGGCACCCCCCCGCCCCTGCAAACGGACAATACCGAGGGGTCTGTACACGGGACACCGGCACCCCCCCGCCCCTGCAAACAGACAATACCGAGGGGTCTGTACACGGGACACCGGCACCCCCCCGCCCCTGCAAACGGACAATACCGAGGGGTCTGTACACGGGACACCGGCACCCCCCCGCCCCTGCAAACAGACAATACCGAGGGGTCTGTACACGGGACACCGGCACCTCCCCCCCCTGCAAACAGACAATACCGAGGGGTCTGTACACGGGACACCGGCACCTCCCCCCCTGCAAACAGTCAATACCGAGGGGTCTGTACACGGGAGATAAGCGCCTCTCTGTCTATATGCAGACAGGAGCCCAAAAAAAAAAAAAAAAAACACACACAAGACCGGCAAGAAATCTGGGAAAATATGCCGATACTTCCACAGAAAAATGACATCCACGCCCAATCCCCCAACACACATCGATGGGGGGGAAGGGTACTTATGACTCAAAATAATAGCATAACAACAAGCAAGAGCCGGTTTCGGAAGAACTCGTGAACCGGGCAGCGCATATAAAAGCAGCTTCCCTCTGAAGCTGTCCGAGGCGTGCGTGTCGCTGCAGTCTGTGCAGGACGGTCCTAACGGGAGAGAATGCACTGGGCATTGCAAAGCAACACAGCGCGCTTCATCTGTATTTAGGAATGCAAACTTTGCTATAAAAACACTTAAATGCATAATATTGCACACGGCTTGTGAATTTATCGTGTTAAATTGATGCATGGGGCCGATGCAGCAAATGCAGATGAAGCGAATACACGCTGACCAATACAACGTTATTAATTCTGCATTCACAATTCTGGATCTGCGGTTCCGAAGGGCTGGATTGTAACTGTCATTACCTCCATGACCACTCTGCCGATGGCCTGGCCGTCAACAGCCATGTCGAAGAAGACCTTAGGGCAAGCCATCGTGTCGCACTCGGGTCTCTGCGATCAACCGCGGCTCTGAGGAGAAGAGATGCTCGCAGCCCGAGGACGCGGCTTTATAGGGCGGTAAGACCAGCGCAGGGAGCGCCCCGGCCAATAGAAGGGTCGGGAATATCGAATGACACCAGAGCGGACCAATAAAAAAGGCGAGCCGTCGATTTATTTATTTTTAACGGTAAGGGTGTGGTCATAGCGGAGGGCGTAATCGACAACGGACGTAGCCAGTAAACAAGAGATTTGGAAGGCTCTGCAGGGAGTTTTAATCCAATCAGGTGTCAGCAGTAGTGATGGACGGTGCTTCTAAACGACGCGTTCCGAGGCCCCGCCCACTCCCTCCACAGAAGGTAACGAAACTGTGTCGCTATGTCCGCCATGTTGGATCTAGAGCTCTATAGTTTACTGCGCAAAGCAGCCTATGATAGAGCCGCTATGGCGCCAGTTTCTCAATAGTTTTAAGACCAAGGTAAAATGCGGACTAATAATATATTATATATACACATACGTAGTCTGGCTTTTATAAGTTAACATTGGTTTTAATAATACAATAATATACTGTCATTTATAATTGGGTAATCAGGCTGGCTCAAACTGCTCTGTCTGGAATTAGGGTTCCAAGATGGCTTAGGAAGTTTACTGTTATTGTAAAGAGATATAGATTGATAGATAGATATATCTGCGACAGAGCAAGCATTCTATACAGCGCCTTCCCAGTTTCCACCGTTCCAGCAGCGCCCCCAGGTGGTCGTCAGCTGTAATTGCATTTCAGATTTGTGTGCGCGCTGCCGAATTGCATCTGTCTGATCGCGGTGGACTCTGTCACGATGACGTCAGGAATAGGTGTCGTTCTCTCCCTGTTTCTGACAGCGTGCTGAGAGTCATGTAATAAAAACAAACCACGCCTCAGCTTGTTACCTAAACACTGTGGCTAGTCAAGCTCATACAGTCAAACCTGCTCCGCAATAGGAGTCTATATCAATCCCGATTGTAAATTATTACGTGTTTGGAAAGACTCCCGTTGCACAGCGGTATGATCCAGTCCTGGTTTCACTAGGAGTTTAATAATAACACACTGGGGCTGATCACGCTGGTAGCAAAACCTGGACTGGGTGAAACCGCTGTGCAGTAGCAGTCTACATCCCGGTACACAATTATTCACACCCCCTGGATCATCGGCAAACTCTGGGATTGCTCCTGCAGCAACTCAGCACTCCGCTGATCCCTCCATCCCTTCAGCCGGGTCTGTTCTGGATCTGCTGCTGTCGTTTGATTTGTACGCTAATGATTTGGCCACTGTCCGCTTCTCCGAATGGAGCAGGGTTGTTATGTTTGCTTTTCATCGAGTTGGTTGGGGATGAATGATGTGAAACCGACCATTTCCAAAACTAAATGCATGATTCCCACCCTGTCCAGGATTTCAGCTCCAAGAACACCTTAGTCTCTGGAGGACCCAGTTCAAAATGAGAGGGGTTCTACTCCTGCGAACCTCCTCCTCTGTTCTAGAAAGAGTGGAAAGAAGAGCGACCAGAATTATTCTGGGCTTAAAAGGCATGTCATATGCAGACAGGCTAAAAGAATTGAATCTGTTCAGTCTTGAACAAAGAAGACTACGTGGCGACCTAATTCAAGCATTCAAAATTCTAAAAGGTATTGACAGTGTCGACCCAAGGGATTTTTTCAGCCTGAAAAAAGAAACAAGGACCAGGGGTCACAAATGGAGTTTAGACAAAGGGGCATTCAGAACAGAAAATAGGAGGCACTTTTTTACACAGAGAATTGTGAGGGTCTGGAATCAACTCCCCAGTAATGTTGTTGAAGCTGACACCCTGGGATCCTTCAAGAAGCTGCTTGATGAGATTTTGGGATCAATAAGCTACTAACAACCAAACGAGCACGATGGGCCGAATGGCCTCCTCTCGTTTGTAAACTTTCTTACATTCTTATGTTCTCTCAAACCGTTAACCGGCAGAAGGTCCGGTTTTTATTCTTGTGCGTTTCTGTAGGGTTTTGCGTTCGCTGTGTCTCTACCTCCGTGTCAGTCTCAGCTCCTAATAGACCTGGGCTGAGAGGCCCGCCCACAGGGGCACTGAAAATCGGTCCAGATCGGCTGCATTTGCTTCGCGGTTCTGTCATTGGAACAGCCGCGGGGTTCTGGAACGCCCTGCTTCTGAGATGAACTGAATTCAGTTTTAATGTGTGTGTGTGTGTGTGTGTGTGTGTGTGTGTGTGTGTGTATGTGTGTGTCCGGGGGCTGTAAGAATTCTTGGATAGAGCGTTGGGTTGTTCGGCAGGGGTCCGTGACTGTGAATCTTGTAGTGGTTCAGTTCAGTCCGGGCTGTATGAATGGTTTGGTGTAGTGTCAGAGAGTCCCGGGCTGATATGATAATTTGGTTGGTTTCAGGGGTCCGGGCTGTTATGAATTCTTGGTAGCGGTTGGTGAAGGGTCGTTGTATTCGGGGGGTCCGGGCTGTATGAATTCTTGTATGCGTGTTGGTGTTCAGTCCGGGCTGTATGAATTCTTGTAGGTGGTTGGTTGTTCAGTCCGGGCTGTATGAATTCTTGTAGCGGTTGGTTGTTCAGTCCGGGCTGTATGAATTCTTGTAGCGGTTGGTTGTTCAGTCCGGGCTGTATGAATTCTTGTAGCGGTTGGTTGTTCAGTCCGGGCTGTATGAATTCTTGTAGCGGTTGGTTGTTCAGTCCGGGCTGTATGAATTCTTGTAGTGGTTGGTTGTTCAGTCCGGGCTGTATGAATTCTTGTAGTGGTTGGTTGTTCAGTCCGGGCTGTATGAATTCTTGTAGTGGTTGGTGTTCAGTCCGGGCTGTATGAATTCTTGTAGTGGTTGGTTGTTCAGTCCGGGCTGTATGAATTCTTGTAGTGGTTGGTTGTTCAGTCCGGGCTGTATGAATTCTTGTAGTGGTTGGTTGTTCAGTCCGGGCTGTATGAATTCTTGTAGTGGTTGGTGTTCAGTCCGGGCTGTATGAATTCTTGTAGTGGTTGGTGTTCAGTCCGGGCTGTATGAATTCTTGTATCTTGCTGTTTAAAAGTGAAATATGAATTCTTGTAGTGGTTGGTTGTTCAGTCCGGGCTGTATGAATTCTTGTAGTGGTTGGTTGTTCAGTCCGGGCTGTATGAATTCTTGTAGTGGTTGGTTGTTCAGTCCGGGCTGTATGAATTCTTGTATTGGTTGGTTGTTCAGTCCGGGCTGTATGAATTGTTCAGTCCGGGCTGTATGAATTCTTGTAGCGGTTGGTTGTTCAGTCCGGGCTGTATGAATTCTTGTAGCGGTTGGTTGTTCAGTCCGGGCTGTATGAATTCTTGTAGCGGTTGGTTGTTCAGTCCGGGCTGTATGAATTCTTGTAGTGGTTGGTTGTTCAGTCCGGGCTGTATGAATTCTTGTAGTGGTTGGTTGTTCAGTCCGGGCTGTATGAATTCTTGTAGTGGTTGGTTGTTCAGTCCGGGCTGTATGAATTCTTGTAGTGGTTTGTGTTCAGTCCGGGCTGTATGAATTCTTGTAGTGGTTGGTGTTCAGTCCGGGCTGTATGAATTCTTGTAGTGGTTGGTGTTCAGTCCGGGCTGTATGAATTCTTGTAGTGGTTGGTGTTGAGTCTCGTTGACTCTGCTCTCTCTGTAATCTTGCTGTTTAAAAGTGAAATAAATAAATACAATAAAACCAGCTGCAATTTCAGCAAACAATTCTGCCCTCCCTGGAATGGGAATGGTTACTGATTTATTGTGCATTTATCTGTGTGTTTAAAAATCAGGCCTGGATTAAAAAATAAAATAAATAAATAAAAAATAAGATAGATGAAGTTTCAGTTGTTGCCTTTACAAGTCAACAACAGAAGGTTTTCTGTGGTCTTAGAATCAACAAAAATTTGGTTTACAAATTATTATCTCTAATATACCTGTGTGAATGAATATGACACACATATATATGATATTATATTATATAAATATAGTTATAGATATTATGTCAGTTTATATATACATATAGTATATATCTATATTTATGATTATATATATATAATATATATCAGATCTTAACTTGTGACACACACTAGCACAGTCCTCCAGCAGCACTGCTACCTCGCGCCCAGAGAGAGATCATCATCATCATCATCATTATTTTACAAACTGTGCATCAGGGAGGCGCAGGCAGCTCCAATGCATCGTTTATAACAGCGGCGGTTACAAATAATTAAAGTCATTTTACAAGAAACAATTGACCTCCTTAATGTGTGTGTGTGTGTGTCAGCCCGTATCTGTGTGTGTGAGCACGCGTCTCTGTGTGTGTATGTGTGTGTGCGCGCGCGCATGTCAGTGCGTAAGTGTCAGTGCCTCTGTGTGTGCATGCATATCTGTGTCAGTGCGTGCCTCTCCATGTGTGCGTCTGTGTCAGTGTGTATCTCTGTGTGTGTGCGTATCTCTGTGTGCGTCTGTGTCAGTGTGTATCTGTATTTTTATATATTATATAAAAAGGACTGCAATAGTGTTCATTCCAATTCACATTCCAATTCCTCGTTTTACGTAACAGGAAAAAACGCATTGGTGCTTTTTTAAAAGTGTTAATAATATAATAATAATAATAATAATAATAATAATATAATAATAATAATAACAATAATAATAACAATAATAAACTTCACCTTTTAATTTCAATTTCTTTTTCATTCTCTCCAATACAATGAAAAATCATTCTCTCAACAACACAGACCCATCACTGAGCTTGCTCTGTACAGCATCAGAGGATAATAATACCAGCATTACTGTCCACTCTGGAGCAAAATTACCATGACAGGAACACTGTGAAATGGGACGGGGGAGGGGGAAGGGCTTATCAGTCTCTCGTCATTGTGACCAACTACAGAAACCCACGAGGGTCAAAATGCACAACTCTGTGGCCCCAGTCACTGCAGAGGAATTACCCCCCCCCCCCCCCCCCCCCCCCCCCCAAACAAACAAAACGAGCACACGCCAAGCACCCAGGCTGCTGTTTAAAATGCTGCTGGAACAAATAAACACGCTCCAAGAGTCATGTCAATATTCTTCTGCGTGCCCGAAAAAAAAATTAATTAAAAAAAAACACTTCATTTTTTTTATTATTATTTTGTATTATTAATTATTGTTTATTGAATAAAACGTATTTAAAACAAGGATTCGTGAAGCAGTCCACCGCCCCCTAATGTCCCGCACCAGGTACTGCACCTCGCACCCTGGCTCAAGGGGACCGGGGCTGGGGTGAACCCGGGCTCTCCTCAGTTCCAGTTTTTAAAATCCATTCCAAACACGTTGCTGATTTGTGTTTAAAACGAGATTCTCACCACGGCGGCAGCGAACGACGTCAATCGAAGTCTCTGCGTGTCTGTTAATTAAACCGGGCTTCGAAATGACAGCAGTCCCACGATCACAACAGTGACGACGCCTCGAAATATATCAACTGGAAGTCCCTGGAACAGAGAAACAGGGATGGATCGAGACTCTCGTTAATTATGCTGCTCAATTTTCTCTCCCTTTTCTTTTTAAACACTTGATTGATAAAAAAAAAAGGTCCAAATCATTTCTCAAATAGATTTTTTTTTTTCAATAAAAAGAAGCACCTGGGATAGTGTGTGTGTTTTTTTTTTTTTTTTTTGCTTCGTTGAGATTTACAAATTGTAGGCTTCCTCCCTCGATTTAGTTTTATCTTCGCTTCCAGAACTGCAGAACTCAGTAAGACCAGACGCACTGACCGCAGGGGAATCTGGGAGATGTAGTTTCTCTGTCAGTTCTCACAGCCAGACACAGAAGCTGTGGAGATCAGCTTCAGCCAGCGGTGCGCTCTGGGAGTTGTAGCTCCTGTTTTGTCTATAGGTGGGCTCTGGATATTGTGGTCTCCTGGACGCTGGGAGTAGTCCGTCTGTCGGCGTGCTGCGTAGTGGATGCTGGGAGGTGTAGTTCCTCTATTGTCTGTCGGCATGCTGCGCAGTGGACGCTGGGAGTTGTAGTTCCTCTGTATTGGCTGTCGGCGTGCTGCGCAGTGGACGCTGGGAGTTGTAGTCCTAGTTGTTCTCAAAGAGTGAGAGCAGGTCCTCGCTGCTGTTGCTGGGCAGGTCGGGGGGGCCGAGGTATGAGAGGAGCTCGTCGGGATTCGTCAGCTCCGGCAGCAACTAGAGAGAGAGACAGAGAAAGAGAGATTGAGAGATTAGCTCAAGCAGAGCTGAACAACCGAGCAAACTGACTGCTTAGAATGAGACAAGCAACCATGAGATTAATAATCATATTAATAATAATAATAATAATAATAATAATAATGCCGCTAGGAATGCTAATTCTCCCCTAAAGCAGGGTCGCAGCTCTGCAGTGGAGTGAATGCAATCCCAGGAACCTGCTGCTTCTCACAGCATCTGGATCTCACACCTGCTGCTTCATTTTTAACATGGAAACAGTTTTTGTCGTTTGCATTTTTATTCTGGTTCTCTGCTCTACAGCTCGGGGTATATTTGCTAAACAACCTGAACAAAGGACTGGCTGTTATAATGAGAGGAACGTTCAGCAGCTGCACAACAGCATTAAACAGGTGGCTGGACGGAGCTTTCCTCTCCCGTACCGACACTGAACCCTGACTCTGTGCATCTCTCAGTGCGTGTGTGTCTCTCAGTGGGTGTGTCTCTCTCTCTCATTGGCTGGGGTGTCTCAGTGTGTGTGTGTCTCACTGTGTGTGCGTCTCTCTCAGTGGGTGGGTCACAGTGTGTGTGTGCGTCTCTCAGTGGGTGGGTCACAGTGTGTGTGCGTCTCTCAGTGGGTGGGTCACAGTGTGTGTGTGCGTCTCTCAGTGGGTGGGTCACAGTGTGTGTGTGCGTCTCTCAGTGGGTGGGTCTCAGTGCGTGTGTCTCTCTCACTGGCTGGGGTGTCTCAGTGTGTGCGTCTCTCTCTTAGTAGCTGGGTGTCTCGGTGTGTGCGTCTCTCGGTGTGCGAGTCTCTCTTAGTAGCTGGGGTGTCTCAGCGTGTGTTTGTCTCTCTCTTAGTAGCTGGGGTGTCTCAGTGTGTGTGTGTCTGCCACCTACTTCACTCCATCACAACCTGCAGCTGGTCTGTCTCCCTGTCTTATGAAACCTGCCAATGCTGCATTCTCTCAGTCAGACTGGCAGATCTAGCAACAGGTTCATTGCTTCTAGCTATTTTTAGCTAGTCCTGTACCGTCAGTGGAGCTCTCTTTCCTATAGACCTCTATACAGCTCTGCAGTGTTGAGTGGAGCTCTCTTCTAGTACACACTAACCCTATGTAATTAGTTCAAGCAGACTGTCTTTCTGCACTCATTAAAGGTGAGACTGATTGACTGATTTTGTTTTTGGGCTGGGTGCTTACATCGAGGGACGGCTCAGGGACCTCTCCCGGCCCCCCCATTCCAGGCCCAAACGACCCTTCGGAATGCCCGTGGGGGCCCGCCCCCCCGGCAACCTGCTGCAGCCGGGCATTCTGGGAAGGGTTACGGGAGTGGAGGGGCGGGGCCTGGTTGCCAAGGTGAGGGTTGCTTTGGAGACCCTGGTGGTGCTGCTGCAAAGCATTGTGGGACTGATCCATCCTCCCAGGGTGAGACATCTGAGGAGTGGAGAGAAGAGATTCAATACAAACCAGAAATACAATCCATCCTGCATCTGATTTTATCCTAAGATTTCAAACAGTGCCCTGTCCGTCAGCATTCTCTCTTGTGATAAAGAAACAAGAGAATAGAGGGAATAAAAGAAAGAAAAATGGCAAGTACACTACCCTGCCCTGTCCCTCACTGCCCTACCCTGTCCCTCACTGCCCTGTACTGACCTGTCCCTCACTGCCCTGTACTGACCTGTCCAGGCATGGTGTGGCTCCCAGGTTTCTCAGGGGTCAGCAGGCCACTGGGCAGGTCGGACTGATAGGAGAGGGGGGGTGGACCCGGGGCAAACTCCCCCAGAGGCAGGGGAGTGCCAGGGGGGAAGTCAGCGAAGCCGGGCTGGCTGGGGTACCCAGAGTCTGCAGGGAGCGAGAGGGGAGTCAGAGAGAGTCAAAACTGAGGAGCTGAAACAAACTGAATACAGACACTGAGAAACGACTTCTAGTGGAAACGATTGCCATTGAATTTACACTGAAGACACTAAGGACTACATAAAAGAGCCCCTGTATAAAGCAGCTCCTCTCAGTGGGAGTCGCCCCTGTGTAAAGCGGCTCCTCTCAGTGCGAGTCGCCCCTGTGTAAAGCGGCTCCTCTCAGTGCGAGTCGCCCCTGTGTAAAGCGGCTCCTCTCAGTGCGAGTCGCCCCTGTGTAAAGCGGCTCCTCTCAGTGCGAGTCGCCCCTGTGTAAAGCGGCTCCTCTCAGTGCGAGTCGCCCCTGTGTAAAGCGGCTCCTCTCAGTCTGTATTAAAGCCGTCTCTCACTCTGGCCAGGGTAGTCTGGCGCGGCTCCACTGCCCCCTGCAGGCAGCCCAGGGTACGGCGAGGAGCCGGGTCCAAGCGCGGCGATCATCTCCATGACGTTGGGCAGGATCATGTGACTCGGGCTCATGGTGCGGCAGCACTTCGGCGCCGGCCCGTCCGGGTCCTCCTTGATATCGGGCTTGATCGGAACCGGCTTCCAGCTGCAGGCCGGGTCGATGGTGATCTCCTCGAAGTCAGAGCTGCAGAGAGATGAGACGTTAACACTGAATCCATCACCCTGATCAATACCACAGAAACCCATCACGCCGATCAATACCACAGAGACCAATCACCTTGATCAATACCGCAGAGACCCATCACCCTGACAAACACCATAGAGACCCATCACCCTGATCAATACCGCAGAGACCCATCACCCTGACAAACACCATAGAGACCCATCACCCTGATCAATACCGCAGAGACCCATCACCCTGACAAACACCATAGAGACCCATCACCCTGATCAATACCGCAGAGACCCATCACCCTGACAAACACCATAGAGACCCATCACCCTGATCAATACCGCAGGGATCCATCACCCTGATCAATACCGCAGGGATCCATCACCCCGATCAATACCACATCGTGAATCAGCGTACCAGTATATACATACACACACACACACTATATATATATATATATATATATATATATATATATATATATATATATATATATATATATATATATATAATGTGACATTATTCAGCAGCTTTCATTCCACTTCATGAAACAAATCAGTTCATTCTATACAGACGGTGATTGGTGCAATGCAGTTCTTACTTCTGGATGTAAATAAGGATTCCCAGCATGTACTGGTCCACTTCCAGTCCTTCTAATAACGCTGTTTTACTGGAGGAGAAAAAAACAAAACCAAACCAGTTAGTTCATGTGGGAGGGGCCCTGGCACAGGGTAAGCAGGGTCGCAAACCCAAACCAGATCTCCTGCTCCACCCCTCCTGCTCTGCACTGGACTCTCCTGCCCTCAGCACCACCTTACTGGATCCTCAGCTGATGCGCTATCCTTGCACTATTGCACTGCTAATCTGTCACTGCAGATATAACTTGCTGTGATCCTGACTGGCTGCATCCTAGTTCATATTGTATTCTAGCAGCATTATTATTACACTTACTGTAAACTACGCTGTTTAAATATGAAGCTTGCATTGTAACCCTGCACTGCCCTGGAACACCTGCAAGTCAGCAAGGATAAAGACGTCTGACAATTCAATAAAATCGAAGGTGTAAGCAGAAAAACCTTTGTAATGCAAAGTCGTCCGATTTCTGTCTGCTGATGAAGGCACTGGATGAAATATATTCTTGTTAAACTACAGTGTATTATTTTAGTAAAACCAACTATATAAAAAGTTTGCTTACTTGCACACAGGACAACGCCATGTTCCTCTCTCACAGTTCAGCTGCAGATAGGACTCCAGATCAAAACACTGCGAGAGGAGAGAGAGAGGGGGAGGGTAGAGAGGAGAGGGAGGAGGAGAGGAGAAAGGGAGGGTAGAGAGGAGAGGGTGAAGAGAGAGAGGAGAGGGGGATGAGAGAGAGGAGAGGGAGGGTAGAGAGGAGGGTAGAGAGAGGGATGAGAGGAAAGGAGAGAAAAAGGAGGAGGAGAGTAGAAAGGAGACGGAGAAGAGGAGAGATAGGGAAGAGAGGGGAGAGAAGAGAGAGAGAGACTGGGTATTATCACACAGCTCACACACATAGATAGACACACCGACACACACTGCGGCTAATCAAGCTCCTGTAAAGGCTGGCGAAGTGGGCGGTTTCTGCTGTGCAATAGGAGTCCTCCCCCCGCCTCATGGCCCCCCCTCTCACCTGTATGTGTCTGCAGTCATGCCCCCGGGCTGGCAGCTGGATTCTGCGAAAGGTGATGGGACACTTCAGAGACACCTTGATGGCCGTCTGCTCCACCCCGTCCTCCCCATTGAGACCTGGCGTCCCCGGGATCGTCCCGTTGCTGAAGTTCCGCTTGACTGAGAGGAGAGGGTGGGGGGGGTTAGCGTCTCAGTGACAGACAGGCTATTCAGTGTGTGTGTGTGTGTGTGTGTGTGTGTGTGTGTACGTGTACAGTAATGCAATCTCTTACTCTGTGTGCATGCAGGGTGGAGTGCGTGCAGTGTGGACAGTGTGTCTCTTACTCTTGGTGATGCAGTGTCTCGCTTACTCTTGGTGATGCAGTGGATGCAGTGTGTCTCTTACTCTTGGTGATGCAGTGCATGCAGTGTGTCTCTTACTCTTGGTGATGCAGCGTGTCTCTTACTCTTGGTGATGCAGTGGATGCAGTGTGTCTCTTACTCTTGGTGATGCAGTGCATGCAGTGTGTCTCTTACTCTTGGTGATGCAGTGTGTCTCTTACTCTTGGTGATGCAGTGCATGCAGTGTGTCTCTTACTCTTGGTGATACAGTGGGTCTCTTACTCTTGGTGATGCAGTGCGTCTCTTACTCTTGGTGATGCAGTGCATGCAGTGTGTCTCACTCTTGGTGATGCAGTGCATGCAGTGTGTCTCTTACTCTTGGTGATGCACTGTGTCTCTTACTCTTGGTGATGCAGTGGATGCACTGTGTCTCTTACTCTTGGTGATGCAGTGTGTCTTTTACTCTTGGTGATGCAGTGTGTCTCTTACTCTTGGTGATGCAGTGTGTCTCTTACTCTTGGTGATGCAGTGCATGCAGTGTGTCTCTTACTCTTGGTGATGCAGTGCATGTAGTGTGTCTCTTACTCTTGGTGATGCAGTGCATGTAGTGTGTCTCTTACTCTTGGTGATGCAGTGCTCGGCAGGCAGCAGACGTTTCTTCATTAACCCCTGCAGCACCGAGCGGACGGAGGGCCTGTGAACCAGCTGCAGCACGAACAGGTGAGACTGCGAGAGGAGAGGAGAGAGAGATTCAGCACCCCAGAACTCCAGTGGTACAGTAACAGTGCAGCTTGCTCGGCAGAGCTGGACTCACACAGCAGCAGGCGGTGACGGTGATCTGGATGGTGTTCCGGCCCGGCTGGCACACCTGCTTCAGGTAGAGCGGCTTGTGGGAGGTCTTGTTGTCCCCGCGCTCGATGGACAGCGGCGTGGCGTTCACGCTCACCTGCACAGACGACGGCCAGTTCGTGTTCATCTGCCGGTCCTCATGGTGATAACACTTGAACTGCAGCTCCAGATCTGGCCTGCAGGGGGCGACGCAGAGAGAATGAACACAATACTGGAATGAATCACGACTGGAAAACTAGAATACATTGAAGACACTGAGAAAGACTTCTAGTGGAAACGATTGCCATTGAATTAACTGAAAGCCTTGTTCAGGGGTGCAGGGACTCAGGGGGTCACTGGCTCAGGGGCGTCTCTCCGCTCCTCACCTCAGCGTGAGTGTTTTGTACACAGAGTCTCGCAGCTGGAACACGTGGTTGCTCACGGCCAGGTTGTGCTCCAGTCGAAAGGGTTCGAGCACCACGCCGTCCCGCACGGGGAAGGTCAGCCGCAGGTCATCGCTAGGGTTACCTGGGGGGCGGTAAGCAATGGACAACATATTATTATTAGAATGTTTTATTAAACGTTCCGCATGCATTTGATCCGATCGTACCATTAAACTCTGTGTGTGTAACTGGACCAGGTTCAGTTTCGTGTCTAGGTATTTGTTTATAATGCACACATCTTCGGCTCTGTTCCCCATCTCACCTCCCTCCCCTCGAACTCCACAGAGCCACAAGCAAATTTTTATTAAAATTTGTCAGATAAGGGGATATACAGTTCCAGCTTAAACAAAACAGTTCTACAGTTAGAGGCAAGTGCTAAAAATAAACTAAACTACTCAGATTAATTAGCCCAGTCAGATTACACTGTACCTAACTGAGCGCAAAACCATGCGTGCGTGTGCGTATCGATTCATTTATTAATTCCTATTAGGATCGGAACAAAACAACTATTGGATCATGAGGACGGAGCTCTCTGCAGAATTCAGGAGAGGGTGGCTGGTGTGGATCAGGGGCTGATTCACCATTCAGAGTGAATCAGGTTTGAGATGATCGCTGCTTCTCTTCAGACTCTGCGGAGAACAGAAATCCACACAAATCCCAGCTGCTGCTTCTTCAAGCAGATGAATTAGGACAGTTACAATGGTACTTGAACCCAGGTCTGGCAGACAGCCCCTGTTTCACACTAGGAGCCAGTGGAGGCAGCAGGCTGGCTGGTTTCTGCCCAGGGTTCGATAGCAGAAAGCGAATCCCGCCTGCGGTCCTGCGTCTCACCTGAAGGGGGCGGAGGCGGCAGTGCATTGATGTTGGGCTTGAGGTCCGGCAGGAAGGGCGACTTCACATCCTGTCCGGGGGACATGTAGGGGGCCATATTGCTTCCTGGGGTCATGGGCGGAGTGGGGTTCCCTGGGAGAGGAGAACTGGGGTACCCTGGCATCACACGGGCAGGCTGAGGGGGGGCGGGGTGGGGAGAGAGAGAGAGAGAGAGAGAGAGAGTGCGTGCAAGAGAGTGAGAGCGCAAGAGAAAGAGAGCGAGAGAGAATCTGTTATTTCAAAAAGACCAGTGTCTCTATGGTCTGGATGAGTTCAATTATTCATTGGCAAGTTTCATTAAATAAATATATTACACACACAGAGTATACGGTGAAGGCAGTGCGTTCTCTTACCCCACTGACTGGCTGCTGCGTGAAGCTGCTGTACCCTCCTCCTCCTGCCAGGCTGCTGCCCTGTCCATTGAAGTGATCAGCTGACTGCGGGAGCACAACGCAACTATGATTACACAAACACTGAACTTTTCCTTCTTTCAACCCTGCCTCGATGGCAGGGTGCTGCAAACCACAGCTGCACCCTTCCCCCAGGACCTTGCAACATTAAAACAACCTGATGGGCTTTTTTATATTTTAGATTTAGTTTTTTTGCACAGGAAAAAAAAAAAAAAACTCATTGATCCTAAAAACAAACAAACAAATAAAAATAAATAAATAATCAAACCGACACACACAGACAACTCAGGCCTGTGATAAAGACTTTCAATTATTATTCAGCAGATGCTTTTATCCACAGAGACCAGGGGGGGTGAACTCTGATTCATCAACTGCTGCTGCAGAGTCACTTCCAATAGGAGCTTGCTGGAACCAATAGGAGTTCACACTTGTTCTGGAACTCATGACCCACCCCAACCCTCCTGAAGTACCATGACGGGGACGAGGGACCGACCCCCTAGTGACACTGCCCCATCCTGCAGGGGTATCCTGTGACCGGGTAGGAGGGGGAGGGGGCCGAGCGCGACACCATGACGTGACCGACCACCCCATGCCTGCGCCGTAACGGTCCCGGTCGCGGTATGACTCCTCACCTGAGGAGTGGGGTATCCCCTGGGGGGGGGGGGGGGGGGAGAGAGAAAATCATTAGAAATCGGATTCTCTTTTTGTGTGTAAGCTGTATTCATACTGCGGGCGTGTGTGTGTCTATATATATTTATATAGACTTCTATTTATTTGAAGCTCAGTTTTTACACAGCTTCCCTTTTGTTCTCAGATGTGCATCAGTCCAGAAAGACTGGAGACCCCTCCCCTCTGTAGTGGGGTTCCTCTCTGGTGTCACGCTGCTTAGAATGTAAAATGTGTGTGTGCGTCTCAGTGTTTGCATCTGTGTGTATAATGTACAGTGCGAGTGTGTGTCTGTCTCTCTGTCTCCCCCCCCCTCTCCCCTCTCTGTCTCACCTCAGCGCTGTAGGTTCTCTTGAGCCCCTGCTGTCCGCGGGGGCCCATCTGCTGGCCCTGGGGGGGCCCAGGATATCCGGGGTGCTGGGGGAGCCGCTGCCCCTGGGCCGCTGCGTACATGGGCCCCATCGAGGGGGGGCGGGAGGGGCCCATGCCCATGGCAGCCATGCTAGCGTGGCCCACCCCCCCCACCATGCCCGGGGGCCCCCGGGGCCCGGAGTGAGGCATGAACTGACTGCTGTAGGAGGAGGGGCCACCCATCTGAGAGAGAGAGGGAGAGAGAGAGAGATTATTACTTATTATTATTGTTAATAAAAAAAATCCTAATAATAATAATAATGATATAAAAGAGCTCTGTGTGTTTTTTTGTTTTATTTTAGCAGATGCCTTTATCCAGAGGCTAGGGTGTGTGAACTATGCATCAGCTGCTGACTCACTTACAACATCTCACCCGAGAGACGGAGCACAAGGAGGTTCAGTGGCTTGCTCAGGGTCTCACATGGCGAGTCAGTGGCTGAGCTGGGATTTGAACCTCCTGGTATCAAACCCCTTTCTTTAACCACTGGATCACACAACCTCCTACCTGCTGCAATGGCACAGACTGACCACCAGAGGGAGGCAGAGTCGCACACGGTCCTGTGTTGCACTGTGCTACAGAGCTCTGCCCTGTATTGCACTGTTTTATTGTGTGCAGTGTAGTGCACTGTACCCGGTCCGGTACTCACCGGCCCGTACTGGCCCAGCTCCTGGTTCTGTTTTTCCTGCAGCGCAGCGACTGTTGCTGTGGCAGTGGCGGTTGCCGTGGCAGCTGCTGCTGCTACCGCGGCAGCGGTGGCCGCCTGCGTGAAGTCCGAGGCGGGGCGGGACCCGTGCTGCTGGATCCCCATCGAGCCGGGGCCGCTGGGACCCCCGGGGTAACTGGGAGAGGAGAGGGAGGGAGGGGTCTGTGAGAGAGCTGGACTGGAAAACAGTCACAGAGAGAGACACAGAGAAGAGAGAGAGTCAGAGAGAAAGAGCGAGAGACAAGGAGAGGAGAAAGAGTCAGAGAGGAGAGAGAGAGAGAGACAGAGAGGAGAGAGAGAGAGAGACATGGAGAGTCAGAGAGAGAGAGAGACACAGAGAGGAGTCAGAGAGAGAGACACAGAGGAGAGAGAGTCAGAGAGAGAAAGAGAGAGAGACACGGAGAGGAGAGTCAGAGGGAGAGACACGGAGAGGAGAGAATCAGAGAGAGAAAGAGAGAGAGAGACACAGAGAGGACAGTCAGAGAGAGAAAGACACACACAGAGAGACAGAGTGACACAGAGAGTCTTTGCTGCTTACCTGCCCCCCCCATAGCCCTGCGAGGTGGGGTAACCCCCCCGGCTGTACATGTTGTGCTGAAGGTACCCTTTGTTGGGCACGTGTTCGGGGTACCCCTGCTGACCCATGAACTGCGGAGAGTTCATTCCGGGGTTGCTGCCTGGCAGCATGTGACTGCCCCCCGAATTCCCACCCGGGCCCATCGGGTTCCCCAGAACCTGCTGAGACGAGACGAGAGGAGAGGGGAAAGTGGAGGGGAGAGGAGAGTTTTAATGTCACGTCTGTTTTCATACCATTTTTTAGGTGCAGAATACATGATGCATGAACTCTTAAAGCAGGGCTTACTGTCCTTCAGCAACATTGACACTGCAAGCACCATCAACACACACAGTGCAAGCACCATCAACACACACAGTGCAAGCACCATCAACACACACACTAAGACACAGACACACAGTTGCGCCCCCACCTGGCTGGGCGAGCTATTGGTCACCCCCCACACAGTCGTCACCACAGACAGAGAGCCAGGGGGCTGGTTGGCGCCTTGCTGCCAGGAGACAGGATCATACGAATACGAGCCGTCACTGTAAATCAACAAGAGGAGAGTTGAGAGGAGGAGAGTTGACAGGATGACAGGAGAGGGGAGAGGAGAGTGGAGAAGGGAGAAGAGGAGAAATGAGAGAGAGGAGGAGTGGAGGAGAGGAGAGGAGAGGAGAGAGGGGAGAAGCTGTCACTGCAAAACAAGAGAGGGGGGTTTGAGAGGGGAGAGGGTGTTATACTGCTAGGGTGATAAATAGACAGAAGAAAGGGCTAGGGAATGGGAGAGCACAGGGGCGGGTCTTATACATGACAGAGGGAGGGGCTAGGGTCAGACAGAGAAGGGGGATAGGGTGAGTGAAACAGTGGGGGAAGGACAGAGGACTGCGTCAGGGAATGAAGCGGGGCTTGACAATGAAAGGGGGGGGGGGGGATTGGGTCTGATATCAGGACAAGGGAGGGGACAGAGGATAAGAGGGTGTGCCGATCAGCGAGACAGCCAATTAGAGGGACAGACTCCAGATGTCAGGAGTGCAGTCCAGCTCGAATTTTAAATTCATTCAATGGACACGGATCAAGCACGACAATAAACGCAAACAGCGATACTACATATTAATATCCATTTACCAGCCTATATAAATAAAACAAAAATGTGTGTCAGGCTCTCTGTGTGAAAGGGTGCGTGTGTCGTGTGTTCTTGAGAACGTTTACAAAGTCACATGTTCCAGCTGCACACTTCACGCCCCACGGAGACACCATCGACACAGAGCCACAAGAGAGAAAAAGTGGGAGGAGACAGAGAGGGAGAGTGAGTATGTGAGAGAGAGAGAGTGAGTGTGTCAGCTTGTCTCTCCTCTCTCTCGCAGTCTCTGTTGTTTGGGTGATTGTGTCAGCGTGTCTCTCCTCTCTCGCAGTCTCCGTTTGTCGTTTGGGTGATTGTGTCAGCGTGTCTCTCCTCTCTCGCAGTCTCCGTTTGTCGTTTGGGTGATTGTGTCAGCGTGTCTCTCCTCTCTCGCAGTCTCCGTTTGTCGTTTGGGTGATTGTGTCAGCGTGTCTCTCCTCTCTCGCAGTCTCCGTTTGTTGTTTGGGTGAGTGTGTCAGCGTGTCTCTCCTCTCTTTTGCAGTCTCTGCCGTTTGTTGTTTTTCACCAGCGGGAGCCGAGCGCTTCCTCTCCACAAACCAAAGGAAGTGAGTCAGCGAGCGACAGGAAGTCAGGCTGGGTGGCTGTGTCCTGAGGCTGTGGTCCTGAGGAACCCCCAAGTCTCCCAGTGAGCGAGCGAGCGAGCGAGAGAGAGAGTGTGTGTGACAGTATGTGTGAGAGTGAGCGAGTGTGTGGTATTGTTGTAGAGTGTGCTACCTGCGCGGGGTGCGCAGCGCAGCGCTACCTGCGCGGGGTGCGCAGCGCAGCGCTACCTGCGCGGGGTGCGCAGCGCAGCGCTACCTGCGCGGGGTGCGCAGCGCAGCGCTACCTGCGCGGCGCAGCGCAGCGTTGCGGCGCAGCGCAGCGTTACCTGTGCGGCGCAGCGCAGCGTTACCTGTGCGGCGCAGCAGCGCAGTGCGTCACCTGTGTGGGGTGTGCAGCGCAGTGCAGTGCTACCTGTGTGTGCAGTGTTACCTGTGTGCAGTGCAGTGCAGCGTTACCTGTGTGGGGTCGGAGGCAGGGAGGGTTTCATGGGGTTCATGGAGTTCATCGGACGGCCTCTGGGTGCAGCGACGAGCCCCCACACTCAGCAAGCGGGCGGGCCTGCGAAGAGACAGACAGAGAGGTCACACTCCTATAGACCCCAATAATTATTACTATTACTAGTTTATATAGCAGACGCCTTTATCCAGAGACCTTGCTCAGGGTCACACACACAGTGAGTCAGTGACTGAGCTGGGATTGGAACCGGGGACCTGCTGCTTACAAGCCCATTTCTTTAACCACTGGACCACAAAGCCTCCTCTAATCACATAAAAACACAAGCAGCTATCATCCCTGTCCAAATACACTCACACACAAAGACATATCGCAAGCACGCAACATTACACTCCACACACACAACAGAAACACACACGTACAAACACACAATGCAGAACATGCACACTGCAACACAGTTAACCCTTACACCTCCTCAGCACACTGCATCAAACAGAGACAGACTGCTGGCTGCTTAACCCTTTAATGCCTCAGTGGAAGCAAAGGCTGCTTGGGGAGCCACCGTCCCGCAGCCCCTCCCTGGTGCAGCACACTGGGGGAGGGGGCGCTCTGCTGCAAAAAGAATAGATCTAACCCTAACCCTCCCTCCTCGGGACAGCAGCCCAAATATCCCCCCAAAATCAACAGGAAAATAAAAGAAATAATAAGAATACAGACTGCAAAAAGCTTCAGAATTATTTTGAGTTTGTTAAACATAACAAGTTTATTCACACACACAGCTGCTTGTCCAGTTTTCACGTCGACATGAAGAGGCACTCAGCCACTCAGTTCAATAGCAGTGTATGAGATTCCCTAACATCACGATACCAATCAGGGCTGGGAATATGGGAATATTGTCACCCAAATCCAGGTTTTACTAGCAGCTTGATTAGCCCTCAGTGTGTCACCCCCCTACCCCACGCGTGTTGAAATGTCACGGTAATCTCTCTCACTGATCAGAGGGAAAATCGACACGCTGCATGCAAACACTGTCTGCGAATCATCTGACCCGGATCCCAAACCAACAAGCTTCATTTGCATGCTGGCAAATCTGCATCCCTTAAGGGAGGGAGTCACTGCGGCAAACAAAGCACAAAACAAGAGCAGATCAACCACTTCGGGAAATATTCCAGCGCCGTCTCTAAACAAAACACGTGGGGCTCCAGTGCAGTACATCGATGAGACACCCCCCGGGCTGGGAATCGGACTCCTATTGCACAGCAGTGTCACCCAGTCCAGGTTTTACTGCTACCAGCTTAATCAGCCCCAGTGTATCTAGTTAACAAGCTCAGGTGTGTCTGAAATTAAACTCCTAGTGAAGCCAGGACTGGGAGTCTCACGTCCATCCCTGTGATAATAAATTAATGAATGAAATCCAGTGAGGTGGTGTTGTTGCAGAAGTCTCCTCCTGCTCTGTGTGTCAAAACAGTGAAGGTACATTCTGTTCCAGGACTGGAATGAGGAGGCTGGCACTGAACACACAGAACTGTCCTCTCCCTTAGACACAGAGAGAGAGAGAGAGAGAGAGAGAGAGAGAGAGACACACACACACACAGAGCACTGAGCTCTCCCTTAAACACAGAGAGAGAGACACACACACACAGGAGCGGAGTGAAACAGCTACGAGAGAGACCCACTGAAATTGATTTCGTTGCATTGCTGTAACCACAGTTCTCTCATGTCTGGTGGGGTCGGTAGATTGCTGTGTATTCATTTTTGTCTGCTCAACAAAACACAAGTTAAAACAGGATTACCAGGGCTGGCAACAAGACTCCTATTGCACAGCAGTGTCACCCAGTCCAGGCGCTTGATCAGCACACAGTGTGTCTAGGCAACAAGCTCAGGTGTGTCTGATTATTAAACTCCCAGTGAAACCAGGAGTCGATCACACTGTATTAAACGAGAGTCTTCGTTCCAATCCCTGGTTTTGTGTTTGTGGTTAAAAAAGAATACTACAGAGCTACTGGCAATGCCAATTACAACGTGAGTCAGCATCAGACATCAGCATTCAGACATGAATCACCCGACGTCATTACAACGTCATGCAACGCATCACGCGATGACATCATCACCACAACATCCGTATCCTGGCAACCGGCACAACATTACAGGCATTGTGACCCAAAACGCATTGCGGCATCTACTGGGGTATTGCACTGGTTTACTGGCTCAAAAGAGCGTTCTCTGTCCCTGCAACACACGCCGTTTCTCATGCAGTTATTTGTGAAATTGTAACTTCTTCCTTCACATGTTTTAAAGCAGGGATGGGAGTAAGACTCCCATTGCATATCAGTCCGAGCCATTCCTGATCTGACAAGGAGTTTAACAATAAATAGACATACCTGAGCTCGTTACCTAGAGACGCTGACTGGATCGCATCAATATCAGGTTCTAGCTGTGTATTATAAAGACATTTCAGAGGGCTGGATTTCATCAATATCAGGGTCTAGTGCTGTATATTATAAAGACATTTCAGAGGGCTGTGTCATCAATATCAGGGTCTGCTACTGATTACAAACAAATATTGTAAAATACAACATATCTGGGCCATGCATTGATCCCTGTGTGTGAGAAAGGAGGTGGTGGGGGGCACAGTTTTCTAAAGTAAATTAATGACATCACTACCACCACTCCCCCCCTCCCTATCCTGTCTAATCGCAGCACTGGAGGGAGGGGGAAGGTTAACGCTTTGTTTGCCAGCGGATGGATAACGAGATTAAGAGCAGCTGAGCCTCTCTCCTCCGTGTGTGTGTGTGTGTGTGTGTGTGTATCTGGGTAACACTGCCCCTGACAAAGACAAGCAAACCTCTGCTGCTTAACTGCCCCCCCCCCAAAAAAAAACACATTGTCCAAGGAATTACAACTGGGGGCAGGGGGGGCCCCCAAGACATTATAACTGAAGTCGTCCCTCCCCTCAATTGAAAACGGCTCTCGACAGAATCCCTGCTGTTTGCTCCTTGTGTTTTCCTGGGATTAGCTGGGAGGCATATGGAGTTTTTGTTGGTTTTTTTTGGGGGGGGGGGGGGGGGGATGATTCAAAACTGGGAGTGGTTGCACATAAAACAAAAGCAAAAGCAAATATTGAACCCAACCCCCTCATCAAGCCCCACAGGCTGCAGAGTGGTCCGAGTCGTTCCTAGTTTTGAGTTTAATTCAGTTTAATTCATGCTTCAAACCGCTGTCACCCCGGATGCCTTGTTTCCATGGTTACTGAGCCGCCCCTCGCTGGCTGCCAATCTGAGCAGACCTGGATTTTTCTCGGACCCTTTCCCAAAGCGGGATATGCGGAACCAGAGACCGGAGAGCCTCTGGACCGGTCTGTCTCTCGCTGCCTTCCGTTCCACCGATCCTGACTGGCTGCATCCTAGTTCATATTGTATTCTAGCAGTATTATTATTATTATTACACTTACTGTAAACTACACTGTGTTTAAATATGAAGCCTGCATTGTAGCCCTGCACTGCCCTGGAACACCTGCAAGTCGCCTTAGATAAAGATGTCTGTCAAATAAATCAATAATAATAAATAAAACTGTCACAACACTGACCAACCAAGCGAGGAGGGGGTGTAAACACTGACTCCAGATCCAGGACGAGCAGACTTCTGCGGGCTTTAATATTCTCTTATTTTGGATTTTTCGACCGAACTGTGAGAATATCAGAGCAAAGCAACTGCTTCCATCTTTTCAGTTTTGGTAAAGAACTGAACGCGGCCCGAGCTGCAAGGGCTGCTGGGAAATAACCGCCAGCATCCAGCAATGAACTCGGAGGAGACACGCTGGGGCCAACCAAACTCGTAGAAACACCTGGGACAGGGCAACCCTGATGTATGTGCAATACAATCCCAATAATAATAATAATAATAATAATAATAATAATAATAATAATATAATAATAGGGATGGTAATAAGACTCCCATTGCAGAGCTGTTCGATCCAGTCCTGGTTTCACTAGGAGTTCACATCAGACACACCTGAGCTTGTTCCCTAGACACACTGGGGCTGATCAAGCTGATGGTAAAACCTGGAATGGGTGAAACTGCTCTGCACTAGGAGTCATATCCATCCCTATTATTGTTATAATTGTTATTAATAGGCATGGTAATAAGACTCCTGTTGCACAGCAGTTTGATCCAATCCTGGTTGTACTGTTAATTTAATAATAATAATACACACTTGAGCTTTGGAAATTGGAAACAATGAACATTCCTAAAATACTTGAGGGGGAGAGAGAGAGAGAGAGAGAGAAACAGCAAAGCACAGTCCGTCACTAACAGAGTCATAAAAGTTAAAGAAAAAGGTAAATCCTGCACAAAATTGGACAAAAACTGACGAACTGACAAGTCCTTCGCCGCCTGCCTCGTTGAGACGAGTTTTGATTCACACGCCTGCCAAGTGTACCCTTGTCGCAATGATTGGCAATGACTGACTATTGCTGGATTAATTGATTGTAGTATATTTTAAATTCTTCACAACGGGCACAATATAACTAATAATAATAATAATAATAATAATAAAAGAGAGAGACTTCTGGTTGAAAAAGGTTTCCCGTCCCGGAATTGGTTTCAGTTAATCTAGCTTGTGCTGCCGGACTCCCAGGGTGCAGGGCACTGTGTCGCTCCGCAGAGCCACAGGAAGGCTGCGAATCAGCAGCCTTATCCTGTGTGGAGCACACCCTGACTGGGGTCATTCAGGGACAGCCAGCGAGCCACTGTGCTGCAGGAGTCAAGGTGTGGGTTTAACACAGGCTTGAAAACATTAGCCAGGAATGGAAGCAAGAACCCCGTTGCACAGCAGTTTGATCCGTTCCGGGTTTTTACCATGAGTTTAATAAGAGACACACCTGAGCTTGTTACCTACACTGCTGCCAATCAAGCCCCTAGTAAAACCTGGAATGGATCAAACTGCTATGCAATAAGAGTCTCATTCCCTTCCCTGTGGTACAGCTTAACATCCCAGCATTATTCAGATTAAGCGAGTTTCCACAGATGCTGTCGAGAGGGCTGATTCACCGATCACAGTGAAACGAGTGGAGAAGTAGCTGCCTGGGTTTGTGTGGGTCGCTGTTCTCCACAGTTAAGAAAAGCAGCGATCATCACAAACCCGAGCAGCTGTCTCTTAATTCACTCTGAATGGTGAAATCAGCCTTGATCCACGCCAGAGACACCCCCCCCACCCCCTCCTGACTGTCAGAGCCCCTGGTTTCTGCGGAGCGCTCCGTCCCAGTGATCCAGAGTTCAGTTCGTGCCTCTCTGCTGTTCAATGTTAAAAGGTCAAAGCTGCAAAGTCGTGCTGCTCTGCACGCACCCCCCCCCCCTCATCTCCAGGCCTGTCTCAGCCCCAGAGTGTCGCAGGCTCGCGTGGGCTGGGATGATGCATTGCCCAGCAGTGGAGGGCGGGTCTTAGTCACTTCGCTAATTTGTTTCACAAGAAGCTCCGAGTGTCTGCGGGTGGGTGCTAGAGACAGCAGACAGAGAGAGAGAGAGAGAGACACACACACACACACACACACACACACACAACTTTGAGACAGCTAACCAACAACTTCTTATAGTATCCCTACAGACTTGGGTAAGACTGGCTATTCACACTGCCTATAGAGACAGTGTGACCCCAAGACTGGTGTGCTATTCACATTGCCTACAGACAGTGTTACCCCAAGACTGGTGCGCTATTCACACTGCCTATAAAGAAAGTGTGACCCCAAGACTGGTGCGCTATTCACACTGCCTATAGAGAAAGTGTGACCCCAAGACTGGTGCACTATTCACACTGCGAATAGAGAAAGTGTGACCCCAAGACTGGTGACCCCTCAAGTGACAGGTTTCCTCAAATTGGCAATAGCAACCACAGACAGGGCTGCACTGGAAAGATTTACTGCAGCCAGATTCAGGGATGGGAATGAGACTCCCGCTGCAGAGCAGTGTGATCCATTCCTGGTTTCACTGCAAGTTTAATAAATCAGACACACCTGAGCTTGTTACCTAGACACACTGGGGCTGATCAAGCTGTTAGAAAACCCAGACTGAGCGACACTGCTGTGCAATAGGAGTCTCATTCCCTTCCCTGGGATTGAAGCAGAGAGCCGTTCTCAGCAGCCCGGTAAAGCAGGTGGCGGGTGCAGCCAGCGACCGCGTCAAAGGAGGCGTTAAGAGAACGGATTTTGAACTCAACACTTTATTCTAAAAGCCAAGGCTGCACTGTGCAGAAATCCAGACAGCACTGCAGTCACAGCGCGGGACGCAGGGGAAAAAGAATCTGTTGGTAAGGAAGAGAGATCCACGGAGAGCAGGAAAAGCAAACTGAATCCAGATTAAAAAAGAAAAAGGTGTAGAGGGGAAAAAAAAACAGGGTACAGCATGTCACGGTGCAGATCTTGCATCACTCTCGGCACACGGAGCTGCCAGGAAGCACGGCCCGTGTTTTTCATGCTCGTTCTCTCAATTAAAAAGTACAGTCTGTTCTAGAGAGCAGCCGGGGGCGAAAACGAGACTCTGTCTTGTTGCATAACAGTTGACCCGACTTGACCAAACTTTGAGACCAATCAGCTGCTGGGAACCAAAACAAACTGATTTTAAAAGCTTGGTTAGAAACAGCTCTTCCAAAACTACACAGCGGCTTGCTTTTTTTTTTTTTTTAGCAGTCCGCGTGATATTCGAAACAGAACAGATTCTTACAGTAGAACAGAACAGAATACGACAGCACAGCACAGACATAGCACAGAACTGAGTGTTGTAGGTACAGTAAACTGCAAATGATGCCTGCTTATTATTTGGAGTAGATCAAACAATTCTTCAGTGGAACAGAAACACGCTCCAGCTTTCACAAAACCGTACAGAAACAAGTGTCGATATCTTGACAGGAAACCTCTATCCCACAATGCCTCTGGGTAAAGTTTACTGATTTATTTATAAAGATTGATGAGTAAAAACAACAGTTACTGAGGAACAATAATTAACAGCAACAAAACAAGACAGTGAAAGACAATAAAATTAATAAAGACTAAAAATGACAATATGAATGGATTGATGCATAAAAATCAGGATTCAAAATCTAATCTAAAATGCTTTAAAAACATTAAGCGACTCAAGCTTCCCTGATGTCAGAAGCCTGTCTGCTCCAGTCTTACGCATTACAGCTAAAAGCTCTTTCGCCCTTTCTCTCTGTCTTCAGAACAGCAAGGGCAGAATCGAATGACCTCGGAGCACAGAGAGGTTCGTGTGATGCTGTTCCCACATGGTTACAGCCATGAACCGTGTCACAAACCCAGGCCAGTGACCTGATCATAGTGCCTAAACGCTACCCCTGGTTTATAACCCCACACTGCTGCAAGCAGGAGCAGGAGCAATCCTATTCTCTCCGTCACGCAGGAGAGGAGGCAGGAAGCGGAGATCGAGGCAGGAACAAAAATGATCTTCTTGTGTCTCTGAATGGAAACAAAATGGGCCGTCAACAAGGGTCGCCTTCTGACTGCTGAAGAATACCTGGGTGCTGTAGAATCTGATCGTGGGACACTGTCTGTAGCTTTAGAGAAACCAAACTAAAGCTGAGGGAACGTTGAGCCACGTTGCAGCTTGGAACCTGGTTTCAGGAGACTGGGGTTCAGGCCGCTGCTCAGCCCCTCAAACTAGGTCTCCCGGTGGTCTCCTGGAACCAGGTTTTAAGCCGCTGTTCCTGAAAATCTGGCTTTGTGGTCAGGAAGGGATGGTGTCAAACTGAACTCTTATTGCATAGCAGTATTGCCCATTCCAGGTTTTACTAGGAGCTTGATTAGTCACAGTGTGTCTAGGAAGAAGCTCAGGTGTGTCTAACTGAACTCCTAGTGAAACCTGGAATGGATCAAACTGCTATTCAATGCTAGTCTTACTCCCATCCCTGCTGCTGAGAGGCTCAGTCTGCAGCGTCTCTGCTTGGCTGCGGTAGTTAAATATAACCTCACGGCCAGCAAGCCCAAACCCAGAAGCTATGTTTGTTAAAAAAAAAAAAAACAATTGCGAGAGACAGAGCGAGACTGTAATCTCTACAAGATAACCAAGCTATTCTGAATACAGGATGGAATTAAGACTCTCACTGCACAGCAGTTTCCCCCATTCCAGGTTTTAATAGGCACTTGATCAGTCACAGCGTATAGGTAACAAACAATCACTCAATCTACTTTATATAGCGCCTTTCATAGCAGAGAACCCTCACAAAGCGCTTTACAAGATGCAGTAACAAGAAAATCCATAACACTTCAAATAGAGAGAAATGCATAATACATTAAATACAGTGGAAAGTGCAGAATATATGATAGCAGCATAATACATGAAATAGTGCATTAAGTATAGTGGAATAAGCTTAAATTAAGGCTGTCTGATTAAACTAATTGCAAAACCTGGAATGGATCAAACTGCTATGCAGTGGGGGTGTTACTGCCATCCCTGTCTTCTATAAAATTTCCCACACAACACAAGTATCTACAGGGTCATTATCCAGTTGAATTTTTTGTTTTGTTTTACTGAAGGACTGCTGTATGAGACGCTTTGTCGATTTCTGTGAAAAGCGGGAGTCGTCGTGTGGTAAAATGGCAGCCAGACAGCAGCTATACCCTGGACCGGCACAGCGTCTCCCGGCGGCTTCAACAGCCCTGGACCGGTTTCTTCATCCTTCAGATTTTGGCGTTTTTTTTTTTTATTCTAACCGCCACCCAGTGCCAGTCTTACCAAAAAGCTCCCCCCATGTTTCGCGTTATAATTACTACCGTCCCGAGTTAAACGGTCCTTTGCGTAGCAGCTCGGAATCGGCTTGAAACTGGCAGTCCCGCGCAGACAAGTTCATTTCTTCAACACAAGGGGCGAAGGCGAGTTTTAATACATTCCGCTAGGGAAGGATTCTCACCAAATGGCTTCTCACAAAACTATGTGTGTGTGTTTTTTTTTTTTTTTTTTTTTTTTTTTTTTAAATCAAGTATAACAATTAAAGGTCAGGCGAAGAGAAATTGTATCCAACGAGGGTCAAGTACTGCGAGGATGAATATCGCTTAAAGGAATGATAATACCGGTTTATATTACCGTACGTGAAGGAGCTAACTTATGAGAATTGGTGCTGAAGGGAAACGCCACGAAGAAACGTTCACTACTCTGAGGCAAACGGGGGAATGAATTGGACGGTTTTCCACAAGCCTATTAAGAGAAATCCGTCTCTTTTTTCTTAATCACGAGAGAACCAGGAAAGCGTCAACCGTCAGGAAGCTCCCATAACATTTATTCTAAGTTTAGATGTTAAATGTAGGTCCAGTTTAAATATACAGGTATTTCTTAGTTTTGTAGCGGGGAGGGGGGTCAACGGTAACACAGCCGTCGAATGCAACGTCTTCTGTTGGCTTTCAACCGCCGTGGAACGTTTTTTAAATTTTCAGAACGTTCTCGTTTTTTGAATTTCAACCGCCAAGCACTCTCGAACAAACCGACCCCCCCATGGTTTGCATGAATTAGGAGATGGTCAGTCTAAATCTTACCGACTATCTCTATACCAGACTCTCGCAGGATGCTGCTGTATTCGTTTTACCGAAGCATGATGCGGTGCACCGTGAACAACCTCAAAAAGGAAAGACACTGCGCTATATACAGCGTAACATGACTTAAAAACTTCAAATTGCTTACTTATAACTTAAATTCCTGCGGCCCTGTCTCTCCAAATTACGGTTCTTATAAAATTGTATTGCGTTTTACTTGGATTGGTGTGCCCTACGTTAAAACGTTAACCATGGTCACACCGTAAAATGTAACATTGGGGGGCTATTGTGCCAAAAATTAAGTTTGGTAGCCAGTTTTAGTTCCAATCAGTAGTAGCCCCCCCCCCCCCCCCCCCCCAAAAAAAAAAAAATAAAATTAAAAAAAAAACTGGACGAGCATCGTTGGTAATGTTTGATAAAAATGTTTTAAAAGTGGCGCTAGTATAATTACACACTCGGGGTATGTTCACGATACAAAAGATGCGTTCCGTTGCGCGGTATTTAAAAATAGATAAAACCCAACCATGATAAACTGATAGAGGCACCACAAGCCAAACACTACACCGGATAAAGAAAGCACATTAAAACCCGTGGTGTTATCAGCAATAACAGCAGCAGCGACCCTTACAAAGCGCCGCAACACCGTCCAGCAACGAAAACAAAGCAAAATTACTTTCAAAAGCGAACACACAGCGCGGTGGAAACGCTGAAGCAGAGGCAGCGCTTTCCCAATGAGGTGAAACAATGGCAGACATTTTGTAGTGTGGTACAGTCTGCACTGCCAGAGTACCGACAGAGGCGCCTGCAACAAATAAAATAACAATAATAATAGTGAAATAATAATAATAATAATAAATCAAGCACTGTCGCACGGATTCTGTGCACTTACAACCACAAGCCAATCATAAATAATAATAATAATAATAATATACTCTATGATTGACTGCATTAGCCAGCCCTTCTCATTACGGTACATTTACTCTGTGTTACAACTGCGCCCCCCCCACTTATAGCGCTGACCACCCGACCAGAAAAAACCAAACACTTCGGTTGTCCTCCATCGAGCGGCCGAACCGCTTAGCCCGACAAAGCCTTCATGCAGTAGCCGCTGACCAGCGGACTATGGTGGGGAAGGCAGCCGTGGAGGCTGTGGCGGGGATACCCGGGGTAGAGAACAGCAAGCGGCGCTTACCTTGAGTGAAGCCGCCTCGGCAGGTCCACAGCACACGGGTATCGGTGCAGAAACGCGTCGCTGCCTCTCTGGTCTCAGGCGAGGTACACAGCAGTTATCAAGCAGTTGTCGTTTTTGCAAGCCTCGCTGGTCCACACAATACTAGACCCCCCACCCCCCACACCTTTCCTTCCTCTCCCGTACCAAGAAAAAGAGGGTTATGTTACAGAAATATTAACAATCGTCTCCATTTCTTTATTTTTTTTTAAAACTACTATCCAAAAAAACACGCTGTCTGCACTGTGTTTCACTGCAGTAGCAGCTGCTAACCCCGAGTCTTGCTGCGGCTATAATAAAATGACTACTGTGCTACTGCAAGGGAAAAAAACCACTCAAGCCTCCCAGCTGCTGGGCTCGTCTCGCTGCTCCTCTGCGCGGCGGTACTCCGGCTGCCCCAGCGTCACTCTGGCTATGAATCCAGGCTCGGTGCTTGCACAATGGGCTGCGATAATTTATTCATGGGTTGTTGTTGCTGCTGGATCGGAGAAAAGGAGAAGCCAGAGAGTCTTTTTTTTTTTTTTTTTTTTTTTTTTTCTTGCCTGCTACTTGCTTGTCTTCGCCCGCAGACTGGAGTAACTGAGAGCCTATCACGATATCGCTAGGACATAGATACCCACCCACAAAAGGAGGGGCTTGTTTTTTTTTTTTAATAGAGTATTGACGAGCGGGTGTGAAACTGACGTCATGTTGGCGCCAACAGGCTGCCTTTATCGTATAGTAAACTACTGGACCAGTGAACCGGAATGGCGTATAACGGGAAAACAGTTTCATAATCGCTTATTCGCAGTTTTTTATTTGATAAACCTTCACAAGTTGGATGTGCTTTTCATTTCCACCGACTGTACTTTGGAATAATTAAGACCTTTAAACGTCATGGCTACCGTAGCTGCATAGCAGCTCGGATCTAAACACAGTGAAGTGTTGCACTGAAATTAAATGCAGCAGCAATTAAGAGAAGAGTTTCAAGGACAAATCTGTTTCAGTGTCTTCAGCTTTGAAACTTTTCTGAGCTTTTACCAGGGGGAGGTCAAAGCAGTAAACTTTGAGAAGGGCTAGAAGGGGGCTGGTTCATTCTCTTCTCTGTGCTTCACTTTGAGAAGGGGCTGGTTCATTCTCTTCTCTGTGCTTTACCTGGTAAAATCACGACACAGTGTAGTAAAGCACAGGGAAGAGAATGGACCAGCCACTTCTCAAAGTGTAGTAAAGCACAGAGAAGAGAAAGAACTAGCCCCCCTCTAAAGGAGTTATATTTTGGTTTAAAGCTGAAAATGACACAGAGGAATCGGCAGCCTTAAATTCGTTCTGCTAATTAAATGACCGCATTGTTACTCCACCTTAAACACCTCACCCCCCACTGTGTCGTTAAGACACTGAGTCAATAAGACACTTCGCCAAGCAAGGACAGATGGGCAGCACCACTGCGAGAGAAGTGGAGGGGGGGAACTCAACAGTGACACCTGACCTTATCTTTTTTGTATTTTAAAGGGAACAGACACTTTTGCTAGTCTATTTTACAGATCAATACACTAAAGATTACAAACGAATTCTTCAGGTATTGCAGGTTTTTGAAGGGCTTGGTCTCTCCAGGTCCTGTCCCCACCTCTCCCCTGCCTGTAGTGAGCTGCCCTGTCTTTGAGTCGCACATCATGCCAATTAACCTAGGGGAAAAAAACGAGTTGTGGATTCAAATAGCAGCAAAGGCTGGTTTTAAAGGCTCATATTCGGAAAGCTTAACTCGGGAGTTATTTAAACAATGCTGGTGTTTTCTTCTGTTTTTCATAGAAACGTTTTGTATCAAACGAACTGCGTTGAATTCATACAGAGGCGGAACTAAAATAAACGCATCAAACTCTTTGATGATCAGAAGAAGCCTCTCTCCACAGTTTATTTATTGCAATTTTAAATAATAATAATAATAATAATAATAATAATAATAATAATAATAATAATAATAATAATAAAGTCCCGATTTGCTTCCAATGCAAAATTCCTTTCAATGTTAGACCAGCTCTGTTAACCCATCAAGTGCCAAATACATCTTTCTCTGCAACAATCCGCTCGCAGTATGTATGCACTGATGCAGTCTGATGCGCTTCATTTAGAGTCAGTTATCATAGCAGTATAGTGAAAGAGAATGCATGATTCAAAGAAAGGAAGCGACGATGCATTTCAGTTGAGCATTCCCCCAGCTCAACCCCCAGATTTTTCAAATCAGATCCGCTCTGACCTTGGAATCCCCGTGTTATTATTTATTAATTCATTTATTTTAACGACTAAAGATGTGTGTGCCGCTTGGGGCGAGGCGGTGCGGCGACCAATCCCAGCACAGTGTATGTTTAAAATGTGACTATTATAATTACACTTCAGCATGGCCGTGGAAACAGCGACGGCTGGAAGCATTGCGGTGATTATTATTCTGTTTTAACAAGGTTAGGTAATGAAGTAAATCAATATGTGTGTGTGTGTGTGTGTGTGTGTGTGTGTGTACTCGGTACAGCGGGGCTGTCTCACTCTCTGCCCGGCTTTCAGGATCATTAGCGCTCAGCGGCAGACACCCGCGTTGCCGTGGAAACAGATACAGATCTCGCCGCCGCTTGTAACTTCATATCGAGAGAGATTCCCCTCTCTCTCTCTCTCTCTGCAGTCATTAAATACAGTAACAGACTGGGCTGGCTCAAACTGCGTTGCAATGCGAGTCTCATTATTATTAATATTATCATTGCACACGCACACACGCACTCACACACGCACACATACACACACACTCACACACAAACACACACGCACTCACACACACACACACACACACGCACTCACACACACACACACACACACGCACACACTCACGCAAACACACACGCACTCACACACACTCACACACACACACACACACACACACACACTCACACTCACTCACACACACACACACGCACACATGCACGGTTGAGAACTGCTTGCGTTTTTTCTGGCCTTTTAAAGTCAATATTCTGTTTTGGGTCCAGCGCAATGCATTCCATTGCAGTGACGATGACACTCAGCACAGCCAAGAACATTCCTGGGCAGCCATCGGCGTCCGGGGGGGGGGGGGGGGGGGGGGCTCCTGCCTACTCCCTCCTCTCCTCTTCTCCTCCTTTCTCTTTCAATCCCTCTCTCCTGCTCCTCTTGTCTAGTTAACACGGGAGCATATGGGTGGCATTGGGTTGTGGTTTTACCTTTGACCCTATTGTAACCCCCCCCCCTTTTTTCTCTTTGTTGTTTTTCTTTTTGGAAACAGAAACACATGCCAACCGAGCGCCAACTGTCAGAACCTCAGCCATTCCGCTGTGTGACAAACAGATCTGACAGATGAATCTGTTGTGTGTGTGTGTGTGTGTGTGTGTGTGTGTGTGTGTGTGTGTGTGTGTGTGTGTGTTGCATGTTTTGGAAACTCATAGTTCTTGTACCAGTATTTGTTTTGCTGTGGAAGCATTTGACGCGCACGGCAGCGATCCACGCAATAGGGTCAGCTGGTGTAGAGCAGCTTTCTGCCGACGTCACTGCAGCAGTAGAGACCGGTTTTGACGAGGACAAAGATCACCATGGCAACGTGCAATGTGTAAATTAGCAGCGATACATCTCTTCTCATATTACAGAGAGAGAGAGAGAGAGAGAGAGAGAGAGAGAGAGAGAGAGAGAGAGAGAGGGGGAGAGAGAGAGAGGGGAGACAGAGAGAGAAGGGGAGAGAGGGAGAGAGAGGAGAGAGAGAGAAGTGGAGAGAGGGAAAGAGAGAGAGAGAAGGGGAGAGAAAGGGAGGAGAGAGAGAGGGCAGGAGAGAGAAAGGGAGAGAAAGAGAGGGAGGAGAGAGAGAGAGAGAAAGGGAGAGAGGGCGAGAGAGAAAGGGAAAGAGAGAGAGAGAGAAAGAGTTGACTTGCTATGTGATAAAGGTGCGTCTGCATATAACATGTTAACGATATGCATGCTTCAAATGATAGGTATTGATTTTGTTGATAATTGGCAATATATTGAGAACATATTATATAACGAAGATGACAAGTACTCTTGCTCTGTACACTCTCTACATCTGAATCATATTGCATCTACTCGAGCCTTTTTAAGGCAGATACTTTTTAACATGCAATTTGTAAAATACTGAATAATGCTTGTGACTATGGAAGTGTTGTTCATAGTGTCAGCTCAGAGTGTGTGTGTGTGTGTGTATCTATCTATCTATCTATATATCTATATATATATATATATATATATATATATATATATATATATATATATATATATTTAAAATTATGTTGTAAACAATTATTTTAGAATATTGTTTAGAATTGTAATAACCCGAGATCCAAGATGCAAGAGTATAGCTTAAATAACAGTGTCTTTATTAGAACCATCTCTGCCGAAACCTACACATTAGTGTTCTCCAAGGACTTCCTCGACCCCACCGTATCCTAAGTAGAGGGTAAGTATGTAGGGCACTACTGACCTCTAGTGGCATAACTTGAACTGCATTATATACATAAACATTCACATTACTACATTCTCCCCCCCTTAAGATTTCAGCTTCTCTAAAATTTGGAAACAGTTTAAACACAGTTATAAACAAAATGTAACGCTAATACACTAGATGTCTCTGAACTATTGCTGTAACAACAACTACACAAAATAGTCCATCCTTAACTGTACATAAACATTTAATTTCAAACTTTTTTTAAAAAAATTTCAAAAGTCAAAGTCCTTCAGGTAACCAGGCTTTTTGACAGTTCTTTGGGAACGACGCACAGCTTGTGCCATGCTTTGATTGTCCCTGCCCAGCTCTGGGGAACTCCCAGTTTGTTCCTCTGGTTTCAAAGCAAGCTGCTCTGAGACAGTGTCCGCATTGTTTGGAACAAGTTCCTCTGGCATGGTTACTCTAGCTGGTGGTTGTAGAACCTCTGCAGGTGTGTCCTGCACAATATCCTCTGACCCAATGGTGTTGTCCTGTTGTCTAGACAGGATCTGATCTATGTGTCTGCGTACTATCCTGCCATCTCCCAGCATTACCTTGAAAGATACAGGACCAGTCACTGTTGCAATGACTCCTGGTATCCACTTGGGACCGTAACTGAAGTTTCTTGTCATCACAGAGTCTCCGTCTCCAAAACTCCTCCCCTTTGTGTGCTTGTCGTGGTGTTCCTTTTGTTTATTCTGCTTAAGTTCTACTTTTCTCTTTAAATCGGGATGCACTAAATCAAGCGTAGACCGAAGTTTCCTCCCTAGTAGCATCTCTGCTGGGGAGAGTCCTGTGGTAGTTTGAGGTGTTAACCTATAGCTGAATAGTACCCTTGACACTTTAGTTGACATACTTCCTTCTCCCGCTTTCTTCATCATCATCTTGAATATATGAACGGCTCGTTCTGCGAGACCATTGGAAGACGCATGAAACGGGGCTGATGTAACATGGACAATGCCATTTTTGTTCATGAATTCCTTGAACTCTGAGCTGACAAAACAGGTGCCGTTATCAGAAACTACCATTTCTGGTAATCCCTGATTGCTAAAACTTTTTCGCAAGCAGTCAATTGTAACAGCTGATGTTGCTGAAGTTACCGGGTAAACATCCATCCATTTGGAATGAGCATCTATGAGTATCAAAAACATCTGCCCCATAAATGGTCCTGCATAATCTAGGTGCAATCGCTTCCAGGGTCTGTCTGGCCACTCCCAGGGATGTAGCGGGGCTGTGGCTGGTGCTTTCCGGTGTTCCTGACACTTGCTACATGCCTTTACCCGTGTCTCTATCTCCTCATCTAGTTTGGGCCACCAGAAATAACTTCTGGCCAGAGCCTTCATGCGCGAAACCCCTGGATGGCACTGATGCAGCTGTTCCAACACAGCCTGTCGTCCTCGCTGTGGGATGATGACATGAGCCCCCCACAAGACACAACCATCTTGCACACTCAATTCTATCTTCCTAGCAAAATAAGGTGTAAAATCTGTTCCTTCCCCCTGCTGTGGCCGCCCCCTTAAAACGTACTCTCTCACCCTAGACAGTATGGAATCATTACCTGTCCACACTCTCACCTCTTCTGCGGTCACCATCGCTATGTCTTCCATCATCAGCACCCTGTCTTCCAGACCTGTGGATTGGGAAGTGTCCAGCAGTGGCACACGACTCAAGGCGTCTGCGTTGCCGTGGTCCTTACCCGCCTTGTAGACTATCACGTACTCATACGCCCGCAGTGTCACAGCCCACCTCTGGATCCTCGGTGACACCATCTGTGGAACAGCCTTCATTTCGTTGAAGAGTGAAAGAAGCGGTTTATGATCTGTGCATATGGTGAACTTTCTACCATAGAGATACTTGTGAAACCATTGCACCCCAAAAATCACAGCCAGTCCCTCTTTATCAAGCTGAGAGTAGTTTCGTTCAGCTGATGTGAGTGTTCTTGACATAAAACCTATCCGGCATGAGGTGTGAAAGTACTGCGCCTATCCCGTAGGGGCAGACGTCACAGGACAGAATCAGCTCTTTCTCACTGTCGTAATGCACAAGTATATCTGTGGATTGCATGAGCTTTTTAGATTTCTCAAAAGCAGCCTCCTGCTCTTTTTTCCATTGCCATTTTGTGTCTTTTCTCAACAATTTGTGCAGTGGAGCCAACAGTGTTGACAGGTTAGTTAAAAACCTGTTATAATAGTTCAACAGTCCTAAGTAAGCCTTAAGCTCTGTTATGTTGGTAGGTGCAGGTGCATTTTGGATAGCTTGTACCTTGTTCTTAAGTGGGTGTAGTCCTGTGGCATCCACTTTGTGACCCAGAAACTCAGCCTCACTTCCCAGAAAGGTACATGTACTTCTCTTTAGTCGTAGGCCTGCCTCCTCCACTCTCTGAAGTACCTCGCTTAGCATCTGCAGGTGCTCCTGATCATTCTTGCCCGTCACCATGATGTCGTCCAGGTAAATGGCTACATGGGGAATTCCCTGCAGCAAACCCTCCATAATTCTCTGAAAGATAGCTGGACTGGAGGAAACCCCGAATGGAAGACGATTCACAGTAAATAACCCTTTGTGTGTGTTTATAGTTACGTACTTTTTTGATTCCTCATCCAATATTACCTGTTGATAAGCGTGACTCATGTCCAATTTGCTGAATTTTGCCCCTCCTGAGAGCTTTGCAAAAAGATCTTCAATTCTGGGAATGGGATACTGTTCCAGTTTGGACACCCGATTTACAGTAAGTTTGTAATCTCCGCAAATCCTCACAGAGTTATCAGGCTTTAGCACTGTGACTATGGGAGCTGCCCACACAGAGAATTTCACTGGTTCAATTATTTTGTCTCTCAAACGGCGCGGTTGTTCCTATCGTGCCAGCCATGTTCCGTTGTCTGTGAGCGCTCTCGCTAACGTTAGCAGGTTGGGCCGAAGCTATGCAGCTACACTTTTCTCCTTCGTTGTCTCCGTTTTCAACGACCTAAGACAAGTTGCCCGATTTCCTCGTCGCCATATGTAATAACCCGAGATCCAAGATGCAAGAGTATAGCTTAAATAACAGTGTCTTTATTAGAACCATCTCTGCCGAAACCTACACATTAGTGTTCTCCAAGGACTTCCTCGACCCCACCGTATCCCAGGTAGAGGGTAAGTATGTAGGGCGCTACTGACCTCTAGTGGCATAACTTGAACTGCATTATAAAGTATGTAGGGCGCTACTGACCTCTAGTGGCATAACTTGAGCATTATATACATAAACATTCACATTACTACGAGAATATATGTAACTATTTGCATGACTATTTTGTCCTTTTTCGTAATAATATTTGGAATATATAATATGTAGAAATATATAAGTGATCATCAGAGGCTTTTCCTTTTTCATTACATTTCAGTACGATAAAGTGCCAGTCTCACTCGAAACGCTTTTCAGGGATCGGAACTCTGGAGTGTGGCGCCTCCTAGTGTCTTTGTGTTGT